>NC_047085.1:93697736-93902736 GCF_902459505.1 Geotrypetes seraphini
AAGCTAACAACTTAAAAAAAGATACATGTATATAATATAATGATTCCTATTACATTATGCAGTGGAAATACTTGGTCAGTAATGAAAACTCTCCAAAACAGAGCAGACAGTTTTGATTCAAACAGCTTAAGAAGAATCCTACATATCAAGTGGCAAGATAAGGTTAAAACCAGAGCGATAAGAAATTCAACTAAACAGTCACTAATTAGTAAGATAAAACAGCAGCGGTGACTTTAGATGGCTTGGGCACCTAAAAAAAAATTGGATGTGCACCGAATATCACAGCAAGCCATGAACTGGAAACCAGAAGGGAAAAGAGATCCAGGAAGGCCTAGGTAGATGAGGTATCAAACAACTGAAAAGGATCTCACTTTAATTTGACAGAAGCAGCTGATGAAATACAAGACCAAAAATGTAGATGTGTCTGTCTGCTCTATGCGCTGTCTGGCTCAAGAACAACTAATACTAATAGTGATAATAATAACAATGATAATAGAGTCCAAGAACTGTAATTACAATAGACATGAGAAAAACTTCTGCTTTACTGCTTAACCCTAGGGGTAAGCAACATTGAACCTTGCTACTGTTTGGGACTCTACCAGGTACTTGTTAACTGTTGGAAACAGGATACTGAGACAGATGGACCTTTGGTCTGACTCAGTATGGCAACTCATGTTCATATAAGAATAAAAATAAAACCTCCTAAGTGGATACATTACAAAAAGTGTTAACCGATGAGATTATGTAGTACAATAATAACTGAACAACTTGAAATAAACCTCAAAGAACAATTCAGTCAGCCTACTCTGTACCCATTATTCAAAGGAAGGCAATTTTCAAGTTTAATTAATATTTAATACAGCATATAAACCAGATATAATTAGTATAAACAAATACTAGTCCTATCCAGTTTAAGCTGGACCTTCTCTTGTACAGTACACTTTTATCACAAATATGACTCAAATATAAATGTTTATTTAAATTTTCCATAAATCTGCATGCGTGGAATAATCTTACATTTTCTATAAACAAAAATGTTTTTCTTAATTATATGTTAGATATACTAAAAAGTAACCTAATTTTAAGTTCCAACTAATCCAAAACAGACACACATGATGTGAAACTTTTTTTGTATTATTATACACAGTGACCCACATCAAATTTTTCTAGGGGGAAAAAACTCCTGTTTTTTTGGTAAGCTCTGTTGACTCTGATTTCTGCCCACAGCATGTAAGAAGATCCTTTCAAACACTCACTTTTTTCAATGGAAAACTTTTACAATCCCAAACATATTATATTATGGTAGTTTATTTTTAAATACATTTGCTTTAATTAAATAGGGATACTTTTATTTCAATATGAGCAAATCCATATGCTTAAAACATATGGCTGAGCAACAGGCAGTAAAAGTGGCAAATAGGAAAGCTAAAACCAAACTGAATGAGTTCAATACAGCTGCAATAGTTTTGCCTATGGACTGGAAGGATTAAAAATGTCTCTCTATATCTATTTTACTTGAAAACTGATATAGGTGAAATCTGCTTTGTTGATTGGAACAGAGATTGATTTCTGAAATTCTGAACAAATTGATTATCAAATAAAATGTTGATTTCTACCATTCTGATGTTAATCAGGATATCATCAACACCACCAACACTACCGTTACCACCATCACCACCAAAACTATTTCTACTAATAAAAATAATATATTTACAGTAATCAACAATTGTAAGAATATGCCTCCAAACCCCCCCCCCCAAAAAAAAAAAAAAATAATAATAATAATTATCCAGCAAGATTTTCAAGACACAATGCAGACATCAGAATGTCTTCTTAGGCTGACACAACTGTTTCTTTTTCTTTCAAGTGTGTCAACTATACCTACGATAGTTTGTATTTCCATTTGATTATATAACTCAGCCTTTCATAAGGATAAAATAAATGATTTGTCTAAAAAAAAAGGTAGCGTACGAGTACAGCACCTATACGTTTTGGTACATCACCTGTACAAACAAGTTCTTCACAATTAGCCTCCACAAAAAGGCTCAAACGAAGTGACTCTCGAATACCTTCAACTTTGTCATTTTTCAGAATCTATAATTCAGACGCTAACTCAAAAGCTTTTCAAGGTTGTTTAAACAGTTCATTCCAGGCAGTGTCCAAAAGGCAACAGACAATCCAGGAGTTTACTCTCTTCAATTCAACTGATCAGATTTGTCTGAGTCTGTGGAAAAGAGGGAGTGCAAGCAATTCACAAAGCACTTTTTTATTTCTACATGGGGAGATGAAATTAAATTCCTATTTTTTTCTCATGCAAATCAAGGAACCAGTTACACCAATTAGTATGCAAGCAATGTTATTTCCAGAGTTCCGTCCCATGTTTATTAACAAAATAAATACCAGTAGCCTCGTTCGACAGCAGCGAACAGACTTTGTTCCTCCACAAGCCAGGCATCCTTTTCTTACAGAATACCTGCCAGAGAATCTTAAACTTGTCAATTAAAAAAATAAATAATACCCTGCTTGAATAGAAGCAGAAATGCATACTGAAAAGCACATTTCCTTGTGTCTAAAATATGTACTGTCCAGGACACCCCTATTGTTCTTTGAGATTGGATGTGTTAAGAACAGCAGGACACTGGCAGTCACAACACCTATCATCTGTGCGTTTTAATTTGAACAACTTTTGCATTAAAACTTTTTTTTTTTTTTTACTAACCCATCCTCACCAATGTTCCCCAAGCACTTTAGAACTTTCAGTGGATACTCATCCCCCCCTCCCCCCGGCTCCCCCAGCAAACCAAGCATATCAAGTGTGCCTGCAATGTTCAGAGGCTAATGAACAATGCACAAAAACAAAAGCAACAGCAAGACTCCTATTATCTGATCTTTCCTAAAACACAATTCTGCCTTCTCTGGTGCAGAGGAAGTACCAGTAAGCCTGCAGGTGTGAGCCAGCTAAAAGAAAAGGCTTTGGCTAAATAGATTCTTTGACTGTCAAGGATTAGAGTCATGGCACCAGTAGTAGCACACATCTTTTCCTTTAACGTACAAAATTTTCTCACGAGTCTGCAGGAGTTTACCCCATCAGGGGCTTTCTAAGGCCATTGAAATGTCTTAAGTTTTAATTAAGTTGGAGTTGTCAGAAGAAAGCTTTTTTGGCACAGAGTCAGGGTCATTAATTACTGCTATCTGTGTTTCTTTCTGAAGAAAGAACTCCACTGACTTGTTGGGTTATTTACACAGCCTAGATTTTCTATCCTGTGGTCCTCCTCATCCACCCCAAAGCAGGAGACTCGATTAAGCAATTTACCAGTTACGTGTATCAATCCAATTTATGGGTCCTATGGATAACCTTAACATTAATGTGGGACACTATTAAACAAATGATTTTATTCTTCAAAACATAGAATCTCAATTTTATTTTGAAATAATGAAAACATACACAGGGGAGCTGACTACTAATTAGCAAGCAGAACTTCAGAAAATGTAATACTTAATTTTGTATTTTATAATTTACAATATGCAGTATTACAGCTGTTTCTGAAAACAATGCAAATACAATTTGGACTACAATTACATGTTTAAATTAAAATATAAGCTGTATTAATTTATTACCCCCTCCTTTACAAAGCCATACCAGCATTTTTAGCTTCAGAGCTGTGCCAGAGCGGCCAGTGCTAAAAAAGCTTGTACGGCTATGTAAAGGAGGAGGGTTTATTAGGTATGTATATACCGCCTATCAAGGTTATCTAAGCAGTTTACAATCAGGTACTCAAGCATTTTTCCTATCTGTCCCGGTGGGTTCACAGTCTATCTAAAATACCTGGAGCAATGGAGGATTGAGCGACTTGCTCAGGGTCAAAAGAAGCAGTGTGAGGTTTGAATCCACAACCTGTAGCTCTAATCACTAGGCCATTCCTTCCTCCAACAGATACAAAAATTTCTCAGAGAAGCTAAATTACCCAGTTCTGAGAGAGAGAAAGAGATATTTTTTGGCCAGTCCTGATTTTAAACTTGTAGCCCACAGTAGTGTGGTATTTATAGTCCCTGATTCTACTCAACTGAAATCAGTGATGTATAATCCATAATGCTTAAAGAATAGAATTGTCAGAAATACAGGCCTGGTATAGCATCTATTTTCTGGAATCAGTTCACTTGGCAGCTCTGTAATTTAGCCATAGAGGTCCTTTTATCAAGTCGCGCTAGTAGGGTTAGTGCATTGGACTTTTCATCACACACTAACCCCCACGGCCGGCTAAAAAACTAATGCCTGCTCAATGCAGGCATTAGCGGCTAGCGCGGCAGGCGGTTTAACGCGCGATATTATGCGCGTTAAACCCCTACTGCAGCTTGATAAAAGGACCCCATAATTTTTCCGCATTGTCTTAGTCATACACATGTTCATCTATGTGTTTGAAAGAGAAACCAAGGTTGTCTATGGTGACCAAAAAAATACAAGGGGCCAGATGCACAATGCTCCATCAACTTGGTAAAAAGTACCAGGTTGGGGGCAATTTTTGTTTTTACAGCTTATGCACATACAAATAGCATGCAAATCATATGTAGTGCAATCCGATTCAGGATAAAAAATTGATTCAATTCGATTCAATTATACCAATTGAATTGATTTTTCAATTCGATACGATTCGATTCATACTCTATGACAGCTTTTTTTCACAAGCAAAGGACTGAGTTGATCTCAGCAAACATTCTCCGTTACAATACCCTGATGGTATTATAGACGCTGTATAGTACATTACAATTCAACGAATTACAGCTACAGTTACAGTCTCTTACACTTGATATACCACCAGTCAGACCAAACTCATTCAACGATTTACATAATAAAAACAGTAAAACCCCATACAAGAGCTACATAAATAAAAGACCAAAGTCCGCCCCATAAATACATACCCTAAAATTCCAATATATTAATTCAATATACGTATTCTCTGCCTTCACAGCTTTCACTATTCATCATTCCAACCATCTAATCCACTTCATTTCCAAAAGCCAACCGAAAAAAAAAAATAAGCTTTCAAGTGTTTTCTTTAAACCGAACAATAGACAATTCTTCCCTTAACTCCTGGGGAAGATCATTCCACAAGATAGGAGTTAAATAATAAAAGCCAGCATTATGAGTACTAGTCAGATAGCCTCTTTTTTGTGTGTGTGTGTGTAATTTTACTAATACAAATCCACAAGGATACAAGAAAATGGAATTTAGCAAGCAAATAATTAATAAAAAAGAAAAAAAAGAAGGAAATATAAAATATTCCATCAAGCCCACATCAAGAGAGACTAATACCAATATATGACAATAAAGTAAAGAAAATTTGGATCCAATAAATATAACACCTTAAGATCATAAAGCATTCATAAACAACAACCTAGTGAAAAAACAGGACCAGATTTATATTTGGTGTATCTTTATAAAAAACTCCCCATCAAATCAGTCATATTTTTATTCATATATGTTAAGAAACTGTTCTAATTATAAAGGATTCCAAAAGACAAAATCATTATCTTGAAATTTCTACAAACATTTACAAGAATTTTTTTTTTTTTAAATGTGGCTCCAAAGACTAACACTGGACTTTAATATAAGAAATGCATTACATCTCAATTGTGTCACCGTGGCCACATCAGAGAAAATAAGTACTTTAGCTACACATAATTTAGCATCTTTGTTTTTAAAGCTTTGCCATTTTCATTTAAACCTACCACCAAAAGGGTGGACCTAGTTTGTATCAAATCTTGGGAATCTTCCAAGAATCCAGTTAGGTCAAATTATGTTGTAACTAAGGGCTCCTTTTACTAAGATGTGCTAGTGTTTTTAGCGCATGCTCAAGATTAGCGCACGCAAACCACGTGCTAAACGAACAATACTAACGCAAGCTCTATGGAGGCATTAGCTTTTAGCGTGCGTGGCATTGTAGCATGCGCTAAGCGCGTACTAAAACCGCTAGCGCATCTTAGTAAAAGGAGCCCTACATAGTCCATCCCTGTTCAGAAGGAAACTTCTTTTTTATGGAATATAATAACAATTTGAAATTGACAAAGTTTCTGCAGTTTGTAAACTTAAAATATCTTTAAGATATTTCCTTGACAGAATTTCAGGTGACAGCAAAAGTGTCATAGGAAAATTAACAAAACACAATTTTTCTAAACTGTTTAGAATGGATAACACATAAATCCTTAACTGCTGAAGAAGAAACAGCTTATAAGGTAGATATTTGAGTTTCAGTTAAGGATAAACATTTATTCAATACTTTTACATTAGAATCCGCATTAGAAAATGGCACGGGGAAAAATTTTGTCCCCAGCTCGGCCCCATCCCCACGAGCTCAGTCCCCATCTCTGCTTAGTCCCCGCAAACTATCTGATTCCATCTGCACAAACCTCAAATAGTTTTATACTGAACTTATTTTATTAAAGTATAAAAAGAAACAATATTATGTACAATTGCCATTTTATAAATCAAAGTTCTGGCTGCTGAACTAGAGGAAGAGATCTTCAGCTGACAGAGCTTTGTTTATAAATGTTTATCAACACAACTAATATACTACTTTATCCTAAAGCAAAAAAAAAATTAAATAAATAGAAATTTATTTTCTACCTTTGTTGTCTGGTTTCTGTTTTCCTCATCTTCTCATCATTCTATTCCTTCCATCCACTGTCTGCCTTCTCTCTGCCTCTTCCATATGGCATCTGTTCTCCCTTCCACCTCTCCCTCCACCCCCAACCCCATTGGTCTGACACCCATCTTCTTCCCCC
This sequence comes from Geotrypetes seraphini, assembly GCF_902459505.1. Classification (NCBI taxonomy): domain Eukaryota; kingdom Metazoa; phylum Chordata; class Amphibia; order Gymnophiona; family Dermophiidae; genus Geotrypetes; species Geotrypetes seraphini. The sequence continues at coordinate 93,704,517 of NC_047085.1, forward strand.
TGCTCTGCCCATAGTCTGGCATCTCTGTCTTCATCCCTTCCATCTTTCCTTCCCTCCCCCAGGTGGTTTTTAGCATCTCTCTCCCCTCTCTCCTCTCTCTCCCCCCTCTCTCTCCTCCCCACTTCACTTCAGCATCTATTCCACTCTCTCTCCCTCCCTCCCCACTTTTTTTCAGCGTCTTCTCCCCCTATCTCTTACCAATTTCCCTTCAGCATCTGTTCCTCTCTCCCCTCTCTCCATTTCCTTTCAGCGCCTTTTGCGCAGTCCAGCAGCCCCCTCCCTCCCAATTGCCAAAGTCCGGGTATCTCCCTCTCTCCCTTCCCTTCACCTTTACTGATGATTTTCATTTTTCTGTCTCCAAGTGGCCCGAGCCTTTTCTTAATTCACGTTCAGCTGGAGAATTTAGAACACATCTAAAAACATATCTGTTTTCGAAGAATTTAGGCAGCTAATTCATAAAAAAAATTATTATGCACTATTTTGATCATTTTAGTGTCTCTAATTATTGGCTTTTAACTTTTTTAGTTCTATTCAACTTTTTTTATTGTTGTTGTTTTTTAACTATTATAGACCGCATAGAACTTTACGGCCTTGCAGTATATAAACTGATTATTATTATTAACTTCTCCTCTGATGCAACTTCCTGTTTCAGACAGCTGCACGTGACTTGTTTAAAGGCTCATGCCACTTGGAGACTGAAAAATGAAAATTGCCAGCGGTGAGGGGAAGGGAGGGAGGGAGATGCCTGACCGTGGTGATCAATAAGAAGGAGGGAGGGGGCTGCTGGACCATGCAATCGTGAGGGGTGACAAGTATTTTGTGTGCATTACCTCACTTAACTGCAGGGACAAGGCCATTCACTACTCCACAGGGCAGTGAATGGCCTTGTCCCCGTACCCATGGCAACCAGTTTTTTTTCTCCCTGTTTCGGCGGGTTACTCGCACCTACCTGCGGCTATCCACAAGTAGCAGTCACTATGTCATTCTATAATCCACATTATCCAATTTCTCAACTACCTTCTGCGAAAATATTGATTAATGACAGTTTATAACAATCCCTCCACTCTACTATTTATTGACCATAAATCTTTTAAAGAAATATCCTGTGGAATCTCCAACTAACCTTGCTCCACAGACTTATCTTCTTGAGGGGAAATAATTTTAGGCATTTTCTTAAATAACATTTGTGAAGATGTCTGATATCATAAGGTATCTGTTGGAGAAATATTCGGCACTTGTTCGGAACCTAAATCACTGGATACCGGTAGAGGGGGTAGGGGAGTACAATCTAAGGGACTGAAAAATGCCCCCAAGTGTAAATCAGCTCTTTCAGTTGGTATTGAGATTGTATTAGATGCCATCAAATGAGAATCCATTGAAAGGAGATAGATTCCATATAAACATAAGGAAGTTCTTCTTCAACCAGAGAATGGTAGAAAACTGGAAGCTCTTCCGGAGTCTGTCATAGGGGAAAACACCCTCCAGGGATTCAAGACAAAGTTAGACAAGTTCCTGATGAACAAGGACGTATGCTGGTAGAGCTAGTTTCAGTTAGGGTGCTGGTCTTTGACCAAAGGGCAGCCATGTGAGCGGACTGCTGGGCATAATGGACCACTGGTCTGACCCAGCAGCGGCATTTCTTATGTCCAGATGACACTGGAATAGAACTTTTAGTTTTTACCTTTCTTTTTCCCATAATAAAAAGGAAAAGAAAGCAGAAAGAAATTACCTCAAACTTATCCAATTCCTCAATGCTCCTCATGACTCCAAGGGGCTCCCAAGGGACTTGAGGTGCCCCTTTGGCCACACCCTGTTGTCACACCCTGCGGTCACATGCCACAGTTGCGTCATCCTTTTCACATGAATAGGAAGGACTCATCCAGTTGTCTCCATGGGTGCCTGATGAAATTTGGCACCTCCAGCATCTACACTCCCAGATGAAAAAAGAGGGGCTTACTAAGCCTAACAGGAATAGGAAACAATCCCCCCAGTATTTACCAGAATAAGTATCAGCTCTCGGATAAGCCTCTTTTACTACTGGCACCTGAAACAAAAAGGCCTGACTTGAACTTAATGTACAGGTACAGGAAGCAGCATAAGGTGTAATCAATTCAGCAAGTGTACTTGGTAATCCAGTTTTTATAACCTTATATCAAAATAATCAAAATCTTAAACCGTATACGATGTATACTAGAAGCCAATGATTTTCAATAAGTAATGGAGTAGTATGTTCATACTGCCTACTTAGGGTTACCAGATTTTACTTGTGTAAAATCCAGACCCACAGACCCACCCAGTTCCACCCAGCCCTTCCCCATTATGCCCACATCACACCCCATCCTTGCCCCCTCATCCTGTTCTTGTCAGTCAGGAAGGCATCCGCAGATGTGACTTTATGATGTCACAAGTGCATGCCTGTGATATTACCCCGTTGCATTTGTGCATACATGAATTCCCCCTCCCAACGTGATGTGAACAGGAAGCTTTTCAAAACCCGGACTAGGTTTTGAAAAGCCATCCAGACGCCCAGACATGTCCTCTAAAAAGAAGCCATGTCCAGGTAAATCTAGACATCTGGTAACCTTATGCCTACTCTACTTACCATTTTAAAAGCTACATTCTATAAAGTCATAATTTTTTCAAGTTTTGTTGTGAAAGACCAGGAAGTACAATATTTGCATAATCTAATCTTGTCATAAATAATGAATGTACTAAGGTCAGAAATAAATCCTTATCAATCAGATCTTTCAATTTACGTAAAGTGAAAAAGTAATGTTTTATTACATGATCTGAAAATGTTAACGTAGCATCAAATACAACACCTAAATATTTTTGAGAATGATTTATCAAAAACTTTTGAGAATGATTTATCAAAAAGGGATACTAAAGTAGTGGGCGGCTCACAGCCATTTTAAATTCAAGCTACTGCTGTTTTTTTCCACACTTACACACATATGGAATTTTTCCATCCAATCTTCTGATTTAAACATCACTGTAAAGGAGAATAATCTAATGTTGCATGCATAGAGGGCATTTTTGAAAAAAAAATGTCTAAGTCCAACTTGGACATTTCCAGCTGAACATCCACAGTTGGAGGAACAAAAATGACCATTTTCGAATGGCAAACTGCTGGACGTTCAAATATATGTATATTTTATATTTAAAATTGTCTGCTTAGACATCTTAGCCACTGGGACATCTAACTTTATACCCCATTTTCGAACAGAAAAGCATCCATGTTGAAAACGTCATAATCTGTAAGATACACCCAGAAGTGTTGAAGAAGCAAAAACTTTGTTGTCCAGTGTTATGTGTGTATTATAATTAGAAACTTGGTGCTAAAGACACCTTTAAAGAAACCTTCAACTTTCTATCCTGAATGTCTTTCAGCTCTATCCCACTTTCTTCAGTCACTGCGATCAACAAAGAATCCACCCTAGGGAGTCTTAATATTTATCCCATTGCTCCTAAGAACATAAGAACATAAGAAGTTGCCCCCGCTGAGTCAGACCAGAGGTCCATCTTGCTCAGCGGTCCGCTCCCGCAGCGGCCCATCAGGCCTAGTGCCTGAACAGTGGTCCCTGATTAATTTTGTAACTTACCTCTAATCCCATCCCTATAATCTACCTTTACTCTTATCTGTACCCCTCAATCCCTTTGTCTTCCAAGTACCTATCCAAAGCTTCTTTGAACCCCTGTAGCGTGCTCCTGTTTATCACATCCTCTGGTAGCGCGTTCCATGTATCCACCACCCTCTGTGTGAAAAAGAACTTCCTGGCGTTTGTTCTAAACCTCTCCCCTTTCAATTTCTCTGAGTGCCCCCTTGTACTGAGTAATGGGATAAAGATTGGACATAGCCTTGGTCACCTTCAGTCTGGCATCTGGAATGGCCCACTGAACTGAAATCAACTTCAAAAATGCTGGGTGGCATATTGGGAGCTTGCCATTTTAGGGTTAGCATTAGACAGAATCTGGGACTCATGTGTTGTAATGTTCAGCACCTGTAATGCCTTGGCAATGAAAGCAGGCAATTCTACATGATGAAAAACCCTAACTGCTGTGGGATCATCAGGGCTCCTCTCCTTTCATGTCCTCCAGCAAGACATCTGAGGAGGAGGAGGATGCACCATCCACATGGGAATTGTGTGGGGGGGAGGGGGCAAAGGAAATAACGCTCCCATCTCAGACTACATTTTGTCCCTAAGTCCAGTTGCCAGGGTACAGCGAGTGGTAGCGTATCAACCAACATCAGAGGCTGCCCCAGAGAGGTGCCAGAGAAGTCCTTAGCAACCCTAAACCTCTTTAACAAGCCCTGTGAAATAATAAAACACATTCTGCGGAAAAGGGCTCCATCAGGTTCTCCTGTAAATTATTATGTGAGCCAGAAAAATCATGTTGTAATGGCAGGGGAGCCCAAGAAATCGCTGGAACTGCCAAAGAAGACCCCCTCCCCCCGAAGTGCCAGAAGAATTTGCGGGAGCTGCCTCATGATGCAACAAAATAGCTGCAGTAGTGAGGGGACATCATAGCTGCCCTTCTTCAGCATGGGAAACTGCCGGTCTGTCCACAGAAACAGCTTCCTCTAAGGCCACGGAGGCTAAACATCCCACAGAACATTGTCCCAATGCTGTCTGACGCTTACCACAGGGTGAACAGCATTTAACTGCTTCTGCCACCATCTGAAACAACAAAAATGACATCTGCGGTAACCCAACTCAATTAATAAATTTAAAGGAGCCACTCACCATATAACGAAAGGTACCAAAATGGAAGAATTTCTTCTGCCAGACATCCAAGTTGCCACTTCTTGTGCAGGAACTTGGGCCCAAATGCTTCTCTCACTCTGAATCTCATTTTTTTAAGGTGTGGGAAAGGAAAGAAGCTATAACTAGGAGGATGGGTGGGGAAGAAACCAGGTGTAACTCCCACAGCTGACAGCACTCAGTCAGGATACCCCACAGCCCAACTGAATCGAAACTAGAACAGTAGTTCAGCAACAGAGAAACCATGAGCTAGAGAGCACATGTCCATCCGCCTGCTAGAGATAGAGCATATTGGTTCAAAAGGAGATGTCCCATCCAATAGGACACAGCACCTCAGTACTCTCTATTAAAGAATGACATGGGGACAAATTTTTCCCCGTCCCTGCGGGTACCCATTTTCCCGTCCCGTCCCAGCAAGTTCTTTTCCTATTCTTGCTCCTTTCCTGCAAGCTCTGTCCTCATCTGCACAAGCCTCAAACACTTTTAAATCATAAGTGTTTGAGGCTTGTGTAGTTAAGGCAGAGATTACAGGAATGGGACAGGGACAGCAAAAAAACTCATGGGGATGGGGGCGGGAAAAATTTGTCCCTGTGTCATTAACTACTCTCTATCTCCACCTGCTAGTAGATGGATACAACCCACTAGTCTCTGGATTCATCTGCTGCTGTCAATAAGAAAATTATATTTCTAAAGTACGCATGTGAGTGAAACTCATGCCCTAACTTTTTCAGAAGCATCTCTGTTTAGTGTGGCTTAAAAATATGCACTTAAAGATTTTATCTACTTTTGTCCACTTATTAGATGGTAATTGTTTAAAAGTCCATTTTTGTAGATAATGAACTGTTTTACCTGGCGAAATGGATCTGAAAATGATTTTCTGAAAATAAAACAATATTTGGAAATCTATCCCCCTCCTTTCAAAACCGCGCAAGTGTTTTTAGCACCGGCTGTGGCGGTAAGACCTCTGACACTCATAGAATTCCTATGAGCGTCGGAGGTCATACTGCTGTGGCCAGCGCTAAAAACGCTAGTGCGGCTTTGTAAAGGAAGGCCAATGTTTCTTTAGCATCTTAAATGTATATTCCTGAATAATAAATATATGTTTTTTTTATGAAACATAATATTTTTAGAGAATGGTAAATTAAGATGATGGATTTTCATACAATTAATGTAAGGGGCCTATCTATTGCAGTCAGACAAACTCCCTTCGCGCAGTCCATGGAATTTAGTGAAAAATGCTAGGTCAAATTTCTGCAAACCAATCCAGCAATAAAAGGGTTATTTGGCACCTTTCCTTTAAGGCAAATGTGAGAATCTTCCCTAAACTTTTAACGTGCCTATGTAGACCTTAGATGCTACCAGATGCCATGCTGTAAGTGGAATTCTGGCGCCTACCTTTTTTGAAACAAATATTTAATTGGTTTTAAATGGCACAGTCCATTACAATGCCGATTAAAGACAATTAAAGCAATTTAAGTTAGGCATCATAGGTACGATCTATGCACATATAGATGCCTAACTTAATGCACCATTTACAGAATCCAGGCCTGAATGGATACAATAAAGAACTAAGAGGCCCTTTTATTAAAGCTTAGTGTGTGCTAAAAGAATTAACATGCATTAAATGCTATGAAGATCATATGCTTCTTGGCATTTAGCGTGTACTAATTTTGTTAGCATATACTAAGCTTTAGTAAAAGGGCCTATAATTTTGGCTAGTTAACTTTGAGAAAATTTTCAGCTGAAGATGACTGTGTTCAGCTAAAAATTTAGCTAAATTTGGCAGGTTCAAATTTGATCCATTAAATTTACTGCTATGCATTAACATGATGAGGAATATTACTGCATATTAGTGTGCATTGATGCAATTTAAAGCATGCTATTTAACACAAATTCCATTATTATTAATGGATCTGCTTTATTAACAATGAATGTTAAATTGTATAACTCACAGAAATGTGCAGTAAATCTAATCCTTTGTACTGCTGGATTTCCTGACTAAACGTAGCTGCTGTGGGGGCAATTCTATAAATAGCCACTAACATTGTACTAATTACATGTATAAATGATCAGAAAAATGGCTATTTGTATTCTATATATGGTGCACATTGGGTGTAGTCCATAAATGTGTGTGCAGCTTAACTTACAGATGAGCAGTTAATTGGCACTAATTGGCAACAATGAAATGATGCATGCACAAATTTTATATGCAGATCAGAAAAGGGAATGTGGTCATAGGAGGGGCATGGGAAAGTCAGGGATAATCCTAGAATTTGCATGTAGTGTTATAGAATAAGGAAGATTTAAACCTAATTTAAGCGTGAGGATTTACACCAGATTTCAAATATTGTAAATTCTCATACCTAAAACTAGGCATGAATCCCAGCGACAAGTGCTATTCTATGTATGGTGTCAACTTTGAGCGCCATTTATAGAATAGCGCTTGGTGCCCTAACCCCCGGATTCTTCAACTGGCAACCATGTCAGTGGCCACCTTAAAAGTGACCACTGATCGCGTGTCAATCACATGATAGTGCTGGTTAGAGAATCATGCCTGATTGCGGATCAGCCCTGGTAAAAGAGGCAGAACTGTGCCTAGCACCTGCTCAAAAAAGCAGTCACTAGGCACAACTCCTCCCTTCATTCCTCCTGTCAAAATTTTAAGTTTTCTCCTGCCAGCCGCTGCTGCTCTCATTTCCAGCTAAGCTGATCGCGGCAGGGGAATCCCCAATCAGCTGAGCCAGCAGAACTTCCCGAAGCTGCTGGCTTTGGGGCTTCCCCTGATGGCTCATCAGCTGAGCGGGTAGGGAAAGCCCCAAAGCCAGTACTGTTGCTGACTGTCTCAATATTTTTTTCTTTTAGGTCTCTACACTTCCCCTTCCCGATTCGTGGTTTTAGGACTCATGATTTTGATTATTCGCAATTTCCTAAAACTAGAATACCCACCCCCCCACAAACACACACACAAACACCTGCCTCCTGGACCTCCCCGGACCTTACCTGGTGGTCTAGCGGTCTTTTGGGGTAGGAGCTATCTTCCTACGCTCCTGCCCCATGCAGATCACTCATCCAAAATGGCTGCTATGAGTTCCCATCGTAGCCCAGGATGTTAAACTTTCCTAACTTTTTCTGCTCCCCTGGACTGACCATTCCCTTATTTCATTTAACGTATCCAGTCCTACCATCACTTCTGAGCCCCTCACAAAGAATGTTACTTGTAGAGACTTAAACAATTTAAATACATCTAAAATAACCACATCCTTTAATCTCCATAAGAACATAAGAAATGCCGCTGCTGGTCAGACCAGTGGTCCATCCTGCCCAGCAGTCCACTCACACGGCGGGACCAGTGCTCTAAATGAGTCCAGCCTCACCTGCGTACATTCCAGTTTACCAAGATCTTGTCCAACTTTGTTTTGAAACCCTGGAGGGTGTTTTCCCCTATAACAGACTCCGGAAGAACGTTCCAGCTTTCCACCACTCTCTGGGTGAAGAAAAATTTCCTTACGTTTATACGGAATCTATCCCCTTTCAACTTTAGAGAGTACCCTCTCGTTCTCCCTACCTTGGAAAGGGTGAGCAGTCTGTCTTTCTCTACTAAGTCTATTCCCTTCAGTATTTTGAACGTTTCGATCAAGTCCCCTCTCAGTCTCCTCTTTTCAAGGAAGAAGAGGCCCAGTTTCTCCACTCTCTCACTGTACGGCAACTTCTCCAGCCCCTTAACCATTTTAGTCGCTCTTCCCTGGACCCTTTCGAGTAGTACCTTGTCCTTCTTCATGTATGGCGACCAGTGCTGGACACAGTATTCCAGGTGAGGGCATACCATGGCCCAGTAGAGCGGCATGATGACCCTCTCCGATCTGTTCGTGATCCCCTTCTTAATGATTCCTAGCATTCTGTTCATCATTTTTGCCATCACCACGCATTGTGCAGATGGCTTCGTCTTGTCGATCAGAACTCCCAAGTCTCTTTCCTGGGAGGTCTCTCCAAGTACTGCCCTGGACATCCTGTATTCGTGCATGAGATTTTTATTCCCGACATGCATCACTTTACACTTATCCACATTGAACCTCATTTGCCATGTCGATGCCTATTTCTCAAGCTTGATTATGTCACGTTGCAGATCTTCACAATCCCCCTATGTCTTCACTATTCTGAATAACTTTGTATCGTCCGCAAATTTAATCACCTCACTCATCGTACCAATGTCCAGATCATTTATAAGGATGTTGAAGAGCACAGGTCCAAGCACTGAGCCCTGCGGCACCCCAGAGCTCAGTGCTTGGACCTGTGCTCTTCAACATCTTTATAAACAATCTGGACACTGGTGCGACAAGTGAGGTGATTAAATTTGCGGATGATACGAAGTTATCCTCCTTGCTGATGGATGTACAGACAGAGCAATGGGTTGATGCTATGCAGAAACTCATGAACAAGGTAGCCCTATTACATTGTCAGACAATAAGAAAAAAACTCCATGACTCATGCCGGAATTAATTCTGCTCCATTGTCAAGTCCGTTCCCTTGAAAGGTGCTGGCTCTGCCGCTGCTTACTTTCAATATTAAATCTTTATAAGGACAAAGCATTGACCTATAAAAAAGCTATTCAGGAAAATAAGAAATCATATTACAGCAAGAATATCTTGCTGTAACAACTCTTCCGCACTTTATGCCACTTTTTCAGTGGTAGCTCCAACATTATAAAACTCACTACCATCAACATTGCAGCAAGAATCTAATTGTTCCAAATACAAATTTATGCTTAAAACCTTTATCTTTAAAGCTGTATATGAGATCTATGCCTTAATGTTTTTTACCTTCCCCATCCCTCTTTTTTTTTAATAAGTAATATATTCCCACCCGTTTTCCTTTTGTATCTAGTTTGGTTTGGTGTATGATTTGTTTAACATTTTTATTATGTATGTAAAGCACAGTTACTTACTGTAACAGGTGTTATCCAGAGACAAGCAAATATTCTCACACATGGGTGACGTCACTGACGGAGCCCCGGTATGGCATGAAAAGTGAAACGCACCGCGAGTGCCTTCCTGCCCGACGTAGGTGCACGGTCCCTCAGTTAAGATAAGCCAGCTAAGCAGCCAACCAGGGGAGGTGGGTGGGTTGTGAGAGTATCTGCCTGCTGTCCCTGGATAACACCTGTTATGATAAGTAACTGTGCTTTATCCCAGGACAAGCAGGCAGCATATTCTCAACAAATGGGTGACCTCCAAGCTAACTAGAATGAGATGGTGGGAGAGTTGGCCTTTAAGAAAATAAATTTTGTAATACTGACTGGCCAAAGTGCCCATCCCATCTGGAGAAAAACTCTACACAATAATGTGAGGTGAATGTAAGAACTGAGGACCAGGTGGCAGCTTTACATATTTCTTCAATAGGAGTAGATCTAAGGAAAGCTACAGAAGCTGCCATAGCTCGGAATTTGTGAGCTGGACATGACTTTCCAGGTGCAGTCCAGTCTCAGCATAACAGAATGATATACAGTTGGAAATCTTTCTGTTGGAAACAGGATGCCCCAACTTGTTAGGATTAAATGAAATGAAAAGTTGGGGAGATGTTCTATGTGGCTTTGTCCTGTCGATGTAATAGGCCAAAGCACGCATACAGTCCAGAGTGTGCAATGCCGTTACTCCTGCTTGAGAATGAGACTTAGGGAAAAAAACTCTGTGACCACTTTCGGTAGAAACTTTGGATGCGTGCGTAGAACCACTTGGTCATAAACTGTGAAGGGTGGATCTGCCACCAAAGCTTATAACTCACTGACCCTCCTGTCAGAAGTGAGCAAGATAAGGAAAACAACTTTCCATGTAAGTACAGTTTAATAAAGTGCAAAGGTAGCAAAAATGCATTATATAATATAGTACATGACCATCTCCAATTGCGGTTATGGATTCATTTACTTGGTTTGTTATGACACAGTTGCAATAAATGAACATTTAAAAGAATGATGACAACTGAGATTTTTACCAGAGTTTTCGTTTTGCCTGTTTAGGAGCTATAAGACCTTGAGGGCACTACAGCGATGTGTTTGATTGTTTTTAAATGTTCATTTGTATTACGTATGGGGTTTTGTGAACTGCCTAGGTTTTTAGGCGGTGTATAAATTGTTTAAATAAATAAATACAATTTTTCCAGTTTTGTTGCTGTAATATCAACATAACAGTAAACAGAAGTGTTTTACAAATGTTCAAAATGTTCAAAAGGTGGCTTCATCAACTTGGAAAGAACTACATTAAGGCCCCAGACTACAGGAGGAGGTTTGAGAGGTGGTTTCACATTGAAAAGTCCTTTCATGAATCTGGAGACCAAAGGATGAGCAGTAAGAGGTTTTCCCTTGACTGGCATGTGAAAAGCTGTACTAGCACTGAGATGGACTCTGATAGATGTAGATTTGAGTCCAGAGTCCGACAGATGAAGAAGATAATCCAACACCAATTCCACTGACAAGGAAGTTGGATCTTGATGATGAAGAAGACACCAGGAAGAAAAGTGAGTCCACTTTTGTTGATAACATTGTTAAGTGGCTGGTTTCCTGGAGGTGGCAATAATATTGCATACAGGCTGAGAGAGATGCAACTGAGACAGATTCAGCCCGAGAATAATCAAGCTGTCAGGTGTACTGAGTGCAGGTTGGGATGTAGAAGAGATCCCTGGTTCTGCATAAGCAGAGTAGGAAAAATTTGCAGAGGTATTGGCTCCCTGGAGCTGAGTTAAAGTAAAAGGGAAAACCAATGCTGCATGGGCCACTGAGGAGCAATGAGAATCATTGTGGCTGACTCTCATTTGAATTTGAACAGTTTTGAGTATGAGAGGAGTGGGCGGAAATGCATAGAGAAACATATTCATCCAGTCCAGAAGAAAGGCATCTGTTTCCAGATGGTAAGGAGAGTATAGTCTGGAGCAGAACTGGGGCAAGTCCACTTGTGGAATGCCCCACTGAGCAAAGATTGGATGAAGAGCTGCAGAGTTGAGATTCCATTTGTGAGGTTGTCTGCTAGGGAATTCTTCTCCCCTTGAATGTAGACAGCCTTTAAGAAAAGATTGCGAGCTGTCACCCAAAGCCAGATTTTCTGTGCTTCCTGGCATAGGAGGAGAGAGCCCATACATCCTTGCTTGTTCATGTAGTATATTGAAACTTGATTGTCTGTGTGAAGGAGGAGGACTTGAGGGCACAGAAGATGTTGAAAAGCCTTGAAGGCATAATACAGTACATTGCTTTGAGTTCTAGGAAATTGATGTGAAATTTCCATTCCCTGGTGGACCAATGACCCTGGTTTTGAAGGCCATCCATATGTGCTCCCCAAGCATAAGGAGATGCGTCCATCGTGCCCACCTTGAGATGAGGAGGCAAGTGGAAAAGGAGACCTCTGGATAGATTGGAGGTCATCCACCAGTGAAGCGACTGCAGAAGAGATGATGTGACAGAGATATGCTGTGAAAGACTGTCGCTTGAGACCATTGGGAATCAAAAGTCCACTGTGGAGTGCGAAGATGTAGCCTTGCCAGTGGTGTCACATGCACTGTGGAAGCCATATGTCCGAGGAGAACCATCATGCATCTTGTAGAGATAGTCAAAACAGTGAACATCAGCTGGCAGAGGCTGAAGAGAGCCGATAGCCGATCTGGAGGGAGAAATGCTCTCATGAGAACAGTATTCAAAATAGCCCCAATGAACTGAAGGTGTTGAGACAGAATGAGGTTGGATTTGGGGAAATTGACTTCAAATCCCAAAGCTTGAAGAAAGGTGATGGTCTGAGATGTTACCAGAGCTACATCCTGAGTCGTAGAAGCTTTGATCAACCAGTCGTCTAGGTAAGAAAAGACTTCAAGACCATGGGATCGGAGAGATGCGGCCAATACAATCAGGCACTTTGTGAAGACCCATGGAGAAGAAGCCAGGTCGAACAGAAGGACTTTATACTGATAGTGATGCTGATTCACTTGGAAGTGGAGATATTTTTGTGAAGTTCAATGAATTGAAATATGAGTATAGGCTTCCTTGAGATCCAGAGAGCATAGCCAGTCGTTTTGATCCAGCCGAGGATAAAACATAGTGAAGGAGAGCATCCAGAATTTTTCCTTGATGAGAAATTTGTTGAGATCTCTGAGATCAAGAATGGGCCGCTGTCCTCCCATCTTTTTGGGAATCAAGAAATAACGGGAGTAGAAACCCGTTGTTGAGAGAGAGGAACTTCCTCAATGGCATTTAGGAGGAGAGGGACTAAATCTCCTGAAGGAGAAGAGAGAACTGTTCAGGAGCTGAAGTAGACTCTCTTGGAGGATGATTCGGAGGCAGGGTATGAAAATAGAGAACATAACCCTGTCGAATGATGTCTAGAACCCAGAGATCTGTGGTGAGGAGCTCCCAACGATTGATATTATGTTGAAGCCGTTCTCTGATCAGCTGTGGGAGAAGTTGGAGAACAGGAACGGTGGCTTTGCTGAAGTATATATATCAGAGGGAATTTCTGAAAATAAGCTTTTTGACTAAAGCTTGGTATCTAATTAACTAAATGAGGACATCTTATTATCATTGATTTATTTAACCCATTCAGATTCCTCTTGAAAGAACCACATTTTAATCAGTTTAGGAAATCTCAAAGGCTTTGTCTCTATTCTCATTTCCTCAGGTATTTTATTCAGTGGGAAGGAGGGGGAGGAGGGAAGCAATGAATATAAAGGCTCTAGTCCAAGTCCCCATCAACTTTATGCCCCTTATTGAAGACATGACCAATAGGTTTTAACTTTCTGAGCATAGAGGTCTAGATGGCACATTCTCATAAATCAAATTCTGCAAGCATTCTGGAGCTCTCCTCTCTTGAATCCTATAGATTGAAGTCAAAACCTTAAACTTTATATTCTAAGTTACTGAACACCAATAATTCATTAATATGTAATATGCTCTTGCATAGCACGACCTCTTAATAATCAGGCATCAGAATTTTAAAAAGACATGCAGGACCCTATTAAGTTTTTCTCAACAACCATCTAAACAAAGAATTTTCATAATCAATACCTACCAACCCAGGGCTTGGACTACTAGACACAAATCTTTCCTGAGATTTAGATATTTAGGGCTCCTTTTATCAAGCAGCGCTAGCGGGGTTAGCACGTCGGACATTTCATCACGCGTTAACCCCCGCAGCCGGCTAAAAAACTAACACCTGCTCAATACAGGCATTAGCAGCTAGCGTGGCAGGCAGTTTAACATGCGGTATTACGCACATTAAACCCCTACCGCAGCTTGATAAAAGGACCCCTTAGTCTATGAATTAGGCGAGGCTTGTAGATAACAGGTTTGGCTAATGATGGTATATACATTTTTAAAGAAAGTTTGAAATCCAGGATAATTTTCAAAATTTTAGCTTCTGATGATATTTCTAATGACTTTGTTATCTTCACTGGGCTGATACCAGGTTTATTTTAAATGTCCCCAAAAGAGTCTTTGTTTTGATGAGATTTAACATCAAACTAGTCCCTCAATTCTAGCAAGCAATTTTCAACCAGTTGTCATACTGGATCAGATAAAAGGTCCATAAAGCACAGTTACTTATCTGTAACAGGTGTTATAAGAGGTCAGATCTCTTTTGCCATTCCTGGGAGCAATTAGTATATTGTATTAATGCTTGGCTTTTTTTTTAAATTAAATAATTTTTAAACTTTGATGTTTTTACATGATGATTTCATCACAATAAATTTTTTGTTAGCCATTTTCCACTCCATCCAGGGACTATTGTTCCACTTTTGTTGTGTTAGATTTATACGAGGACAGCAGGCAGATATTCTCACATGTGGATGACATCATCCATGTACAATGTTAAAAACGTACTGTCACTTAAAAATTTTGTTAAGTCTCAAGACTACCTGTACTGCACATTCACTGGTGGCTTCCTGCCCGACGTCAGCTCGCGGGACCATGAGTTCAGTAAAAAAGTTAAGAAGCCAACTAGGGGAGGAGGGAGGGTTGTGGGAATATCTGCTTGCTATCCTCAGATAACATCTGTTACAGGTAAGTAACTATGCTTTATCCTAGGACATTTGAGCCATCCTTTATACTATCTCTGTTGTCTTTAATCTTCACTCAATACCACATACAGTCCAATCACACAGAAAAACATTTAAAGTGCCAGTGGGCTATCAGATTACCCTCCAAGCAGCATAGCTCTAGTCTAAAGGGTTACTTCCTCATATTTCCCAAAGTCACATATATTTTTATTGTATTCCTTTTCTTCACTTTTTTTGGTTAATCTTTCATTCTTGTATAAATATTTTCTTTTAATAAATAGTTTCTTTCAATAGATATCTCATTTAGCTTAGCTTTCAGCCATTACTGGAAATCTCCTCAGCCTAAGCGTTTCGTTCTCTTTCTCAAGGCAATGGGGAGGCTATTTTCTTTCATCTCACTCATACAGCCGTCTGCTCTCCAAAAGATCCTAGGACAAGCAGGCAGCATATTCACACATGTGGGACTCTCTAACTGAAACTATAAGGGTTGGAGGGTAGACAATAAATTTTAAAGAACTGCTTGACTGAATTGATTATTCCATCTGGAATGAAATTCCAAACAGTAGAGGGATGTCAATGTATGAATTGAGTACCAAGTGGCTGCTTTACAGATGTCTTCAATAAGAGTGGACATAGGCAAGCTACTGAAGTTATCACTGCTCTGATTTTATGTACAGTGACCCAACCTTTGAGTGACAGCCCATCCCGAGTACAGCAAAAGGAGATGCAGTTCACCAGCCATGTGAAGATGGTCCTTTGGTGAGAGGAGCTCCAAGTTTGTTTAGATCGAATGAGAGAAACAGGTGAGAGGAAGTCCTGTGAGAACTGATGCAATCCAGATAATAAGCCAGATCAGGTTTACAGTCCAATGTGTGTACTGCAGTTTCACCAGGATGAGAATGTGATCCTGGAAAAAAGACGGAGAACTATAGACTGATTCAGATGACATTCTGAGATGACCTTTGGGAACCTGGGTTGAGTGTGAAGAACTACTCTGTTGTGGTAGAATGTTGTGTAAGGTGGGTCTGAAACAAGTGCTTGAAGATCGCTGACTCGGTGTGCAGATGTGATGCAGATTAAGAAGATTACTTTTCAAGTGAGATGCTTGAGCGATGATGTTGCAAGTGGTTCAAGGGTAAGATTCATTAGAGTTGAAAGTATAACGGTAAGATCCCAAGCAACTGGAGGAGGCTTGATTGCTGGCTTAGTATGTAAAAGGCCTTTCATGAAACTAGAAACTAAAGGATGTACTGACAATGGATTTTTATCCAGAAATGTATGAAAAGCCATAATAGTACTAAGGTTAACTCTGACTGAAGAAGTTTTGAGACCAGAATCTGAGAGATGCAATAGGTAATTGAGAACTGACGGGAGAGGACAAGAAACTGAATCTAAAAAGTGGAGGTGAAGCAAGTTCACTTAAAGCGATAACAACATTGTATAGAGGGTTTTATGGAAGCTTCAATTATGGCTGATACTATAGCTAAGAGTGCAAAACATCTAGTCACTGGGAGAGAGATACAATGCTGTGAGAATTAATGAGCGTAGACTGGGATGGAGAAGAGAACCCTCGTTCTGTGTCAGCAATGTTGGAAAGATTTGCAGTGTGATGGGATCTCGTGAACTGAATTGTAGAAGAGAAAATCATGGTTGTTGTAGCACCAGGGTGCTATGAGGATCATGGTGGCATGCTCTTGGTGAAGAAGAGTTTTTCCAATTAGAGGTAGTAGAGGGAAAGTATAGAGAAACTTGTTTGTCCAGTCAAGGAAGAAGGCATCGGATTCCAGGCATCTGGGAGTATAGATCCTGGAACAGAAGACTGGGAACTTGTGATTGTGTTTGTGTGTGGGGGGGGGGAAGGGGGGAAGAAAAAATATCCACTTCTGGGATCCCCCATTGAAAAAATATTTGTCACAAAACAGCTGAGTTGAGTGACTATTTGTGAGGTTGTAGGAGCCTGCTTAACCTGTCTGCTAGGACATTCTGTTTCCCTGCGAGATAAATGACTTTGAAAAATATGTTGTGTGGGATTATCCAGATTAAGGGCTCCTTTAATCAAGCCGCGCTAGTGGGGTTAGCACTTTGGACATTTCATCACGCGCTAACCCCTGTGGCCGGATAAAAAACTAACGCCTGCTCAATGCAGGTGTTACCGGCTAGCGCAACAGGCGGTTTAACACGTGGTATTACGTGCGTTAAACCCTTACCGCAGCTTGATAAAAGGATCCCTATATTTTCATCACTTCCTGACAGAGGAGGCAAGAAACCCTGTGCCCCCTTGTTTGTTTACATAGTACATGGCTTCTTATGTTTCCATTTAAATAAGTACTACTTGATTGAGAAAGCGATCCTGGAACGTGACGAGGTGTTTCAAATTTCCTGAAGTTCGAGAAGATTGAATTGGAGAGATTTATCTTGGTGATTCCATCTGTCTTGAGTGTGGAGATCATTTAGATGGGTCCCCAACCTAGTCTGGAAGCATCTGTGGTCAATATCTTTTGATGGTTCAGAGTGTGGAAGAGAAGACTTCTGGAGAGAGTGGTCGGTGAGGTTGCCTGTATTCAGTGGGATAATGGATCAGTGGCTTATAACCATTGGTCAAGAGGGTTCATTAGAGTATTAGAGATACAGATGAACAAACAAAATCATATGGATTGTGGACACCATGTGGCCTAGAAGACACATCATCTGATATGCTGTGAAGCATTGAAGAAAGGAGACTTGTTGACAGATAATCAGATTTTCACATCTCTGCTGTGGCTCGAGACTGAGTTGTGTCTAGTAGAGCCCATATGAACTCTAGAGTTTGGGTCATTTATAGATGATATTTTTGATAGTTGACTACAAATCCTAAAAGTTCTAAGAGCTATATTATCAAAGTTATGGTGAGCTTGAAGAGGCATTGGGCCCTTGATCAATCAGTCATCCAGACAGGGAAAGACATGGAAGTTGCATGAGCAGAGGCATGCAGCCACCACTAGTAAGTATTTTGTAAATACCCTGGGTGCTGATGCTAATCCAAATGGAAGCACTTTGTATTGGAAATGAGGCATTCCCACTTAAAAGCAAGGGTATTTTGTGTTCTGAGATGAGGGGAATATGTGTATAAGCTTCTTTGAGATCTAGAAAGCAAAGCCAGTTATTCATCTGTAACAGGGTTCCCAGAGAGAGCATGCAAAACCTTTCCTTAACTAAAAATTTGTTGAGAGCATGGAGGTCTAAGATTGGACAGAGTCCTACGTTCTTTTCAGTGTGAGGAAATACTTTGAGTAGAACCCTTGGTCCATCTCTAGGAAAGATCCTTTTTCAATGGCATTGTACTGGAGAAGACCCAAGAGCTCTTGATGAGAGAGAGTAAATTGCTTTTGTCCCCCCCACCACCACCAATAAAATGGTAGAAATCTAAGAAACTGTATTGAGACAAAAACAAAGAAGATCTAGTACAAAGATTAAAGCTCCCATAGGACCAAGAAATGGGAAAGGTGATATTGTAAAGATGCCAGCTGGCATCTGCTGCTTTGAAAATGAAGCTACCTATTCTAGAATATGTGACAATGATACAAAGCTGTACTGTATTTTTCTTGGCGAAAAGGCTACTAAAACTATTCCACTTTTATTTTGCATTCTTTTAATTCACTTTTTCAGTGACATTGATGTTTATATTCTAACTCTTGGATTAGTATCACAAAAAAACTCATTTATTTTTAAAAAGTATTTTAAACACATACCAACACTATTTGGAATGAGGCCAGATAAAAAATTCCATTAGAACTGACACCTTCCTAACATATGTTCCCAGTAACCACTACTGAGCCTAAAGAAATAAACGTAATGCTATACCATTGGCAATGAAGCAGTTGGCAATTTGTCAAAGATTCATACTAGCAAGATATAACTGTACCTTAAATATAGTCCTATACATAAATGATTTATAAGCACACTTAAAAATGACTTTTCTGCCTTATGACATTTAATACTTTTCATACTAAACTCAAAAAAGTATTGACATTTGTAACCTTAGGGACACAAACTTGTCTTTCATATGCATATAGAGTTTTTAGTCTAGGCATAAGTTTAGAAAAAGAGAGTAAAACACAAACAAAAGGATTTTCGGGGGGGGGGGGGGGGGGAGAGGGTACATTCTATGGAAATGTCAGAAAGTGATTAGGAGATTCAGTAGATTCCTATGGAGAGTTTCAGGATAGTGTAAGCTGATCACTTTAGGATGCCTCTGGAAAAACACACCTGGCATATTTACTATCTACATTTCATCATCTTACACCAGTTCTGATTTGAATTGCTGGTGGGGGGAGGGGGGAGGATGGGCATCAAAACCCATCAGTATTACTCCTGCAAAAAGAAGATAAAAGCCTAATATTCCCTAAGCTAAAAACAATCCCCCTCCCATATTCAGACACAGCAGCCATCATTTGATTTAAACACCTGTTACAAAGTTTATATTTCCTGATACTGAGCACTGGTAACCAGTTATCAGCCATCAGCCACCAGAAGTTTAGGTATTTGCAAAATTAAAACTAGTACCTGGTATCTAGACAGAAAAAGTTACAGCCCTATGGCTGTTCTGACTTTATCTGGGTAATGACCAAAGGGTCTTTTTACTAAGCAGAGTAAAATAATGGCTTTGGAGCGCCCTTACACAGGTCTTTCCTGCAAGCTAAGGTCATGTTTACCACAGCCCTAAAGGCCGATTTTTAGGTGGGAGGGAGAGTTTCAATTAATGGCAATGTGCTAATGTTGCCATTAATGTGCAACCATTTTAATAATTACCATATGATCACTTACTATCACCCATTTTGTAGGTGGTAAGGGCTAACGCAGTATTCTTCCACAACAGGTAATTGAGGCCAGCAGCGTGCCAGATTTTAAGAAAAGATGGGATTGGCATGTGGGATCTCTTCATGGAGATAGTTAGGAGGTGGGCCATTAGTGTGGGCAGACTAGATGGGCCGTGGCCCTTTTCTGCCGTCATTTTCTATGTTTCTATGTTTCTAACCAGTTAGTGTGTGGTAATACAGATGCACAAATGCCTACTCTCTGTCTTTAAGGTCACCACATAAGTCTTCACTTCCAACTCATTCAAGCTATTCAAAAGTATTTTATATTCACTCCAAAGCTCTTAACTATTTCAAAAAGATTTTATAGAAAGAGTCATTTTTATGAACTTTTTAACATTTAGTCAGGAGATAGGACCTCAGTAGGCTACACCCAAGCTAACATAAGCTTTTGGGTTATATGTGGTTAGCCTCCTCATCGGTCTTATCCTCCACTAACCACCATTTTGAAATAAATCATTTGTTAAAAAGTTCATAAAAATGACTCTTTCTATAAAATCTTTTTGAAATAGTTAAGAGCTTTGGAGTGAATATAAAATACTTTTGAATAGCTTGAGGGAGTTGGAAGTGAGGATTTATATGGTGACTGTTTAGATTGGCTTCACTTTAAGTTTTTTGTGTTTTTTTTTTAAATTCTTTATTCATTTTTAAGCTTTCATCAAGTGTACAAAATTCATATTAACAATATTAAATAGACCACATGAACATCTTATCGGTATACTTTATAAACATAAAAGCAACCCTCCCCCCACCCTCCCTCTAAGCCCATTATTAATTGTAAGATCATAAACCCTCCAATAGAAACCCTCCCCCCCCCCCTCCCAACACTAAGTGGTGTATAATTAATATAAAAATGGCATTTAATCATGACAAAAAGATGTTAATGGCTCCCATATTTTTATAAAATTTTTATAATTTCCATTCTGTACCGCCAGTGATCTTTCCATTCTATATAGGTGACACAACATATTACTAATAATTGGAAAGACCACAGTAGACTTAATTTTAATTTCTGGTGGAATTTGCTTCACTTTAAGTTTGCTAAAAGATAATTAGCCAATAAGATTTTGAAAAATTTTGAAATATTTTTTAGCACACAGTTAGGGCCGGATTCTGTATAGGATGCCCAGTCTCAGCAGCCACCTAAGCAGCTTCTGTCCCAATTCTCTAACCGGCATCCATGTTACAGGCACCAGTTAGAGCAGGGCTGGGCAAACTTTTTGACTCGTGGGCCACAATGGGTTCTTAAATTTGATAGAGGGGCTGGCCCAAGAGCATCTTTCTATCCCTCTATCTCTCCCATCCCCCTGTGCAGCAGAACCCTCGCCCAGCTTCTATCATTCCATCCCTTCCTCCTGTCCCTTGTGCAACAGAACCCTTGAGCACCTGCCCCCCACCGCACAGCCGAATCCGCGCTGACCCTCCATCCTTCCCTCCCATCCGAACCCTGTTGACCTTGAGCCCTACATACCTCCTTCCAGAGCAGCGTCAGGCCGGCAGCACTCTAAACAGGCTGCTTCACGGTCTTCTCTCATTGGGGCTTTCTGTGTGCCGCATTACTGATGACATCATCAGTGATGCGGCAAAGGGAATTTCACGATGAGAGAAGGCCGCGAAGCAGCCTGTTTAGAGTGCTGCTGGCCCTACTTTGCTCTAGAGGGAGGTATATAGGGCTCACGGTTGGCGGGGTTCACATGGTCGGTGGGCCGGATTAAAAACCAAAATGGGCCGCATATGGCCCACGGGCCATACCTTGCCCATGTTTGATTTAGAGAATTGTGTTGCCACTGAGCTGATCATAACAAGGGAATCTCTCTGCCGCAATCAGCTCAGCGGCCGCAGCAGGAAACCCCCCCCCAGCCGTGAAGTCAGCTGGCAAGAGGGATGCCCAGTCTCTCCTGCTGGAACCCCCGAAGCCCCCCCCCCAAATGTCCACAACGGGAGGACTGTCCAATTCCTCCAGCCACCATTCCAAAAGAAGCAGGAAGGATGCCCAGTCCTTCCTGCTGGACCCCCCCCCCCCATGGTACTACAGTTCCCAACCTTCTCTTTACTTCCACTTTTGTAAAGAGGGATCACAAAACCACATCTGCCCTTCTCCATCCTTTGGGACCATACCCAACTGTAGAGAAGTATTGAAAAAGTCAGATAGTGGAGCCACCAGAACTTCTCTAAGTTCCTTCAGTACCCTCAGATGTTTCCCATCTGGCCCCATTGCCCTAGGTACATTAGATCAATTGTGAGCCTGTGGGAACAGGCAGGGAAACATGTTTTTGTGCCTAAATAAATTCATGTAAACCGTTCTGAGCTCCCCTGGGAGAATGGTGTCGAAAATTGAATGAATGAATGAATGAATAAATACTTCATTTTAGGCAGTATTTGCTACGTTATCATCCACCACAGCTTAGTAAAAGGGCCCCCAAGTTAGTTGACTGAATATCACTATTAACAGGGCAACTAGAATCCCCTTGCCCCTTCTCCCTTATTCTAATAGTGCCAGCATAGACAGAATGGGTTTTTATCATCATTATCCAGATAATGCTGCTGAACATCCAGGTGTGGCCTGGTTAAGCAGCAGTTATTTGGGTAGCAGCTACTCTTAACTGAATAGATGCCACTGAATATCAACTCAAATGTGCATCTATTTTCTTAGAAAAAATAAAGTTCTCTTAATGCTTTGCAATAACTTCAAATAACTATTTGATTCAGACTTCCAGTTTCTTAACCCTCTCTAATTTTGTACTTTTCAAAATCCTTCCCAACAACCTAACCCTCTTCCTCCCCTCCCCAATTCTCTTCTGTAATTGTTACAATTAACCTCCCTAACTACAACCACAACCAACTCATTTAAAATCTTCTGAGTACTTAACCCTACATGCCTCACGTACAAAGTTAGGTGCCTTTTACTAAAATGAATTAATAATTTCCAGTAACCACAGCATCACATGGGATTTTATCACATAGTAACTGCACATTTTATGCTACACTTTTAGAGGACATTCCTACTTTTTATTGCAAGTTGTACATTAATCCCCTTAGCATGTGGTACCTGCAGTTACCTTGAGACCACTTACTGCTTCCTATTTAGGAGGCAGTAAACAGTACCAAATTAATAGTGCATTATCCAGTGCACTACCAGGATAATGCTTCCATGCCCATTCCCCTCCCATATCACACCCTCAACAGAAAAATTATGAAAATCAATTAATGTGTGATTTAACACTCAGAAATAGGTAAACTACCACAAAATCCCTTAACCTGGTAAAAGAAGTGATCTAAATCTAAATAAATTAATTTGTGACCTTCACACATAGGTTAGCTTTAAAACACAAGAAAAAGGACTGTGCTGTCATGTTTTCATAGAAATAGAACCCAAACAAGGCTACGTATTAAACATAAAATACAATTAGACCATTTGTAGAAAATCCATTGGCAATAACACTGGGTACACACTGGGCCCTAAGGATACATTGCATTAGCAAGAAGAACTGAAAACACTGCTTCAAATTCAATTTAGCTCTCTGTGGCTCTTTGCAATTTTGATGTATCTAGAAACTACTCTGCAGATCAAGTCTGCTGTTTTACACTGATAAATAACATAATATCTGTTCTTTCTCAGCCTTTACGCTGTTTTCATGTCTCTGAAGAGCAGATTCACCTAACCATATGCCAAAGAGCTTTTGTTTTGTTAGATTTGTTTCAAGAGGAGCATGATGACAGAGTAAAGGAATATAGTCATCTGGATGTTCAACTATTTGCTAATTTTTTCAAAAATATTACTCAAAAATGAAATAAGCTCAATGTTGCCCTGTTTATTGTTTATGTGCCTAAAAGTATAGATTGTTTCTAGGAAAATATAGAATAGGGAGTCACAGAAGTACTTTGTTCAAATGAAATAGTTTTAGGTTGTCTAACCCAATTAGCACTAACAAAGAAGACAATATATTTCTTTATTATTGATTTTTTTTCTCTTTTCAGTAATGGGAAAATCATTTTTTCATCTTGTTTTCTCATGTTTCACAGTCAAATTTGACTGTAATTTGTAATCCGAGGGGGTGCTGAAAAGTTCACAGCCCAACTAACTAGCTTCCTAAATTCTGAGCATTATATTGCCACTGTAGCTGAAAAAAAGTGTTATCTTATTTCGTCATGTGCCAATTTGCAGAAATGAAATTCTATGTTTTGACATTGTTTCAGATCATTGATTGAACCAGATCCAAGTCATTCTCTTCTTGGATAGGCTGAGAACTTTTCAGCACCCCCTCGTATAATGTTATTTATAGTAACTAATATTTATTTTTGATAGAGAGAAGGTAGAAACTAGTGGTTAAAATATTGGAGTATAAGACCCAGTTGAAATTCTACAATGTGACTCCAGGATTCTCCTTTTCTTCTGTGTTGGACATCTGGGGAAAACCCATGGAGTTAAGGACTTATATCCCTGAGTTTTAAATTTTACTTGAACTGGACACATACATCCACATTGAGGGTAATTTTATAATAGGTCATTTCTGTGCAAGTCACTTAGGGTTCTATTTTTATAAAATACTCCAATTCTTACAAAACCAGTGACTAGGTTGAAACCACAAACATTTACAAATATGTTCTCACAAATTCTAAAACGTGCGCCTAAATTTGGGGCTCCTTTTATCAAGGCGCGCTACGGGGGTTAACGCGTCGGACATTTCATCACGCGCTAACCCCCGCGGTAGCCTAAAATCCTAATGCCTCGTCAATGGAGGTGTTAGGTACTAGCGCGGCAGGCGGTATTCCAGGTGTTAAACTATTACCGCGCCTTTGTAAAAGGACCCTTTAGACAAGTACATTGGCATGGCTAGCTAATATAGGCACCTAACTTAATTGAGTAATAGGCTAAATTGACACCGATAATTGGCACTCAACACCTTTTAATGGGCACTAATTTGAGTTAATTGAAAGTTAGGTGTTGAACTTAGTAGGTGTGATTCTACAACAGTTAGGTGCCTAATGCAAAGTGGGTGTGGTTAGGGGTGGACTGTGGGGGTGTTTCTGAGCTAGGTGACTGTTTTTGAGTTAAGAGCCATTGGGTGCCCCTTTTATCAAGCTGCACTAGAGGTTTTCAGCGCTTGTCAATACGGTAAATACTCTGACGTTCATAGAATTCCTATGAGCATCGGAGCACTTATCTCACCAGCCCATGCTAAAAACCTCTAGCACAGGAATTTAGGGCAAGAAAATCCTTGAATAAATAGGGTGCACATAAATGTTAGGGGGCACTATGTGTGATTGTACAGTATAATGGCCAACTAATTTTTTTTTTATAGAATTGTGCTTAGCACCATACTAGTTTGCCCTAATTCTTTACGCAACATGCATAGTAATGGGCCTGTTATGTATATTTTATTAGATACTTATGACTTGATTTATGCTCTATCCAAACTCATCCCCTATACAGTACACACTTAATTGTACCATGTGAACTTTTACATGTGAGGTAATTGTACAAATGGCCTTATGAGCATGAATACTGGCTTGCAACCATGAAAAATTCTTTATAAATTTACCTTCACAGTGCCATAATTACCTGCTGTCAAGGTAGATGTTTTTGGTTGCATGTTCAGTATAGAGAAGGAAGTATAAGTGCTTAGCTGATGGCTATTTTCTTCCTGAAATCCCCACTGCACCAAAAATTTTTAAAGATAAGATATATTCACTCAAAAATATTTTAACTGTGCTGAATAATTGTCTTGTGCCTGTTTTTTTATGTGATCTGTTTTAGCAATTGATTTTTGTTCATAGAAATTTCATTCACTGATTTAAGATGTAAAAATTTAATATTTCTTTATGTTTACATAACACATAACATGTAAAAACTCAATCTAATCAGGGTAGAGAAGTATTGTTAGGATGGTCATTTTTTAAAAATTATATTTTAATCTCCAAAAAAATAAATATTTATCCTTAACACACAGAGACAGAGATTTTAATGGCATTCTGCTTAAGAATTCAAAATAAATAGTGCAGTGATAAATTTCCACTTCTTTAAAGCTAAAAATTACATAGATTAAAATATGTAAACACAAAATTAATGTAGTCCATTTACATATTAGATTTGGCCCTTAAAGCAGATATTGAAGATTAAGGGTCAGCATTTAACCCGCCCTATTCTAATCCCTTAAATTACAAAAGACAGACATAAGTGCATGTCTGCAACACTAAATTACCTTGAAAGAAAGCAAATTCCGGATGAAAAAAAGAAGCATATTTATATTATGATGATTTAAAATCTGTCACCTAAACACATCTTCTCCCCTCCATCTATTGACCTAAATTGCAGACTAAAAGCTTGCTTGTCTACAAATGGGCAGTGAACACTTTGAGACAGTCCAGAGATTCTTCACTTATGCAGAATCATGCCAACAATTTTTTCTGACTACAATAAACACTGTCTTGTTCATATTCTGCAGAAACAAGACTGAAACTATTTTTTAAAAAATTGAATACTTCTTCAGTGTTTTTAAAACTGTTTCCTGAAAATGACTAATTAAGGTACAGTGTGAATGTTGAGTTCACTAGCAAAATAAGAGTAGCAGTAGAAATGGAATCTATAAAGAATAAGCAAAGAGGTCCCAATTCTATAAAGTCCACTCAAAGTTAAGTACCAATATCAACACCTATTTTAATTGAGCATTAGGCTTAATCAGTGCTAATACTGGCACTCAACACCTCACAATAAGCCTTAATTGGACTTAATTAAAAGTTAGACACCTAATTTGAAAATCTTGAGTCTATAAAAAGTAGGTGTACTGTATAGGACAAAGCATCTACACTAAAAGTAGGCATAGTTAGGGGCGGTTCATGGGTGAGTTCTTGAGTTACATGCCTCTTTGTGAATCAAGTGCCGTTAGGCTCTGATGTCGTTTCTAAATATATTTCTAAGGTGCTCTTCAAATACGTTACCCCACTTCAATGAATGCTTCAAATGGTTCTCTAAACATTTCAATAGATTTCAATAGACCTTAGAACCACCACTCCTCCGTCCCACAAATGTGTCTCAACGGGGAGATTCAAGTGGTGAACTCCTCTATTCAATTTAAATAATGTGCAACAATTTAAATAATGTGCGACATGTTTGGAGCGCCAAAGTTAAAAAGGGTAGACCCCTGATGAAACTCTCGTGAAACATGTCAGGTCTCACCGCTAGCCTATATGGAGAACTGAAAGTTCACCATAACTGAGATAAGTGCATACTAAAATCCTTTATAAAAATGATAAGAATTGCTCATTATTTAAATTGAATAGACCGGTGAAGAGTTCACCACTTGAATCTCCCCATTGAGACACATTTGCGGGATGGAGGAGTGGTGGTTCTGAGGTCTATTGAAATCTTTTGAAATGTTTAGAGAACCATTTGAAGCATTCATTGAAGTGGGGTAACGTATTTGAAGAGCACCTTAGAAATATATTTAGAAACGACATATTGATTTTCTAAGGCAATACTCGGCCAAATATTGGTAGATTGAGTTAGGCTCTGATGTCGGCATCTAACTTTAGGCATAGAAAACTCTGGCATAAATCGGGCATGCCTAAATGTTAGCACCACCTAAGCACACTTAGGTGATGCTGAGCATGATTCTATAATGGGCACCTACGCTAAGTTTTATAGAATAGGTGCTAATATCAGCACTTAACTTTAGGTGGACTTTATAGAATCAGGACCAGATGGTCTTGACAGTACTACAATCAAATGTTTTATTTGCAAGTCTAGAAAATATTTGAAATAGTTGAAGGGGAGGTATAGCCTAATGGTTAGTGCAGCGGCCTGGAAATCAAAAAGATCGGGTTCCATTTCCACCTTAGCACCTTGCAACCCTGGGTAAATCACTTAATCCTCCATTATATAATCTTAATCCTCCTGTATATAAACTAATTTGAATGTAACCACAGAAAGTCAGTATATCAATTCCCACCCCCCTTTTCCTTGTTTATTCTGCAACTTTAGCTTTACTTCTTTGCAACTAGGGATTCTCTATATTTTTCAAAAGCTAATTGAAATTTTACTACTGCTTTTAATGATACCACCCTCATTAGGTTATTGCTGTATGCATTTTCAATCATTTCTTTGAAGAAATAATTTCTAAAGAAAGATTACTGTATTTCCTCATGTATAGGCCACCCCTATGAATAGGCAGTACAAAACACTGATTTAAGTTTTAAAACTCTTAGATAAGCCACCCCATGTTACTAGCCTTGGCTTATCTAAAAGTTTTAAAACTTATATCGGCCTATACAATGGGGCAGCCTATACATCATCCCCCCCCTTAAATACCTCCCTCGCCGGTAATCCTGGATGGCCGCGCCTGTATCCTCCAAACATGCTGGCTGCCTCCTCCAAACACACTTTGCAGGGCAGGAACGACATTTGCGATCTCAAGCCTCGCCTCGTGCCCTTCCTGATTGGCTACTGTCAGTTCTAGCGATGGCAGTCAATCTTTTCCCTATATACCCTCTCTCTTGGTACACTGATCTCCTCTCATGGTTTTCAATATCACCTCTATGCTGACGACTCCCAGATCTACCTCTCCACGCCAGAGTTCAGGCCTGAATTTCAGCCTGCCTGTCCGACATTGCTACTTGGATGTCTCGCTGCCATCTCAAACTGAATATGGCTAAAACTGAACTCCTTATATTTCCCCCACAAACCCATCTCCCCCTCTCACCATTCTCTATCTCTGTGGATAACACTATCCTCCTCCTCCCTGTCTCGTCAGTTTGTAACCTTGGGGTGATCTTTGACTCCTCTCTCTCCTTCTCTGCTCAGATCCAACAGACTGCCAAATCCTGTCGCTTCCTCTGAAAAATTACCAAAATCTGTCCTCTTCTCTCTGAACACACGACTAAAACCCTTGTCCACGCTCTCATCACCTCGCGCTTAGACTACTGCAACATACTTCTTTTGGGCCTCCCACGCACCTGTCTCTCGCCTCTTCAATCCATTCAAAATTCTGCTGCGCGACTCATATTCCATGAGAGCCACTATTCTCACATTACCCCTCTCCTCAAGTCGCTTCATTGGCTCCCCATCCATTTCTAACCTACAAGTGCATTTGCTCTGAAGCCCCCCAATATCTCTCCTCACTCATCTTCCCCTTTACTCCTTCCTGTGATCTCCGCTCATTGGGCAAGCCCCTCTTATCTGTACCCTTCTCTTCCACTGCCAACTCCAGACTCCGTTCCTTCTTTCTTGTGGCACCGTATGCCTGGAACAGGTTGCCTGAATCAATGTCGTGCTCCGTACCTGGCAGTGTTCAAATCCAAGCTAAAAGCCCACTTTTTTTGAAACTGCTTTCAACTCTTAACTCCCCCTCGCTGCTGTCAGATACCTATACCCACTATAATCTCCCCAACCCTGCTGCTGTCAGATACCTATACCCACTATAACCTCCCCAATCCTGAAATGTCCCTTCTGAGCAGTATGTTAAAATGTACAGCGCTGCGTATGCCTTTCGGTGCTATAAAAATAATAAATAGTAGTAGTAGGAAGGGCACAGGGCAAGGCTTGAGATCACAAACATCGCTCCTGCCCTGCACAGCATGTTTGGAGGAGGCAGATGCGGCTGTCCATGAAGATTACCGGCGAGGGAGGTATTTAAGGGGGGATGATGTATTGCTCCATATATAGGCCACCCCATTTAAGCAAGCCGCGCCCACTAGGCCGTTTTACAAAATCCATGTATAGGCTGAGGCCTATACATGGGGAAATGCGGTAGGTTCTTTCTTGTAGATGTGTCTAGTGGTCCTGAAAACTAGGGTCATGTATCTGAACTAGAAAACTGTTTGCAGGAAACTGTCAATCATGTTTTATAGCTCCACCTCCTTCCCAGGGAGTTGTTCCTATCCTTTCAGCTTGTAGAAAAGAAATCAAGTAGCACTGTAATAAAAGACATAACAGGAAGGAGGAAAACAGGAAAAAAATCCCCAACACTACAATTTTGTTCTACTCTGTAATAAACATAGGAAATAACGTTATATCATCCAAACTTGTGCAGCTAGCACTATTTATGTAGAGCTCATAGCTACTTGCATGACCTGCTGACAAGTAGAGACTTAAACCAGAATTCATGTTTATTATGCTTTACCTATGCATCACCTTTCTTCCCCCCCCCCCCTCTCAGTTCCTCTGAGAGACAAAAAATTCTTCAAATCCAGATTGATCCTAACACAGAAAGCAGATAAAGCTCATACACAGGGCAGGGCCTCAGGATCACTAAACACATCTATAAGAAAGAAGATTACCAAGGTAAGAACCCAATTTTTCTAGTGTAATATGTCTAGTGGCCCTGAGTGCTAGGGACATATCAAAGCAGTTCCCAAAATTTAGGACAGGCCTGCTGCATCTGCATTTAAGATGGAGGCTCTAGATGAAAAGAGGAATGGGGGGGGGGGGATCTTACACACATTTAAACACTTGTAAGGTTTTAATATACAAACAAATCTTTTCCAGAGACAGGAAAGCGGTAAAACTTGACAACATGGGGTGGGGGTGGGGGTGCTAGGCAGTCCAAATAAGATAGAGACATAGCACAATGCCCTATATCACTTCAATTGATACTTTTCTTCTGGATACAATGCCTCAACACAAACCGTAGAAGATTGTAGTGGCTTAAGGATTATATTTGCAGAGCAGAGGAGTTTAACCCCGGTAGATAATATGGCAGAAATAGATGAACAGCTCTAAGACATCAAAACAGAAATTTCTCACCTCAGTGCAAAAATTTCAATTGTGGACACTCAAATAGCGTTGTTGGAGAAAAAAATATCAGATTCTCTATGACGCTGTTGTGCAACAAAGGTGAGATCACAGAGCTATCAATCAGCTTGAAGCTCTTTGTGAAGAGTATAGTAACAGGAGCCAGTGCAACAATTTACGAATCACAGGCTTATATGAGAAGACGGAAGGTGATAACCCAGTACAATTCTTTGAATCCTGGTTACCCAAAGTATTAAATATCACCTTCGAAAATCAATGGCCTTTTATGCATTTACTAGTCTTTAAGCCCGTTACATTAACGGGTGCTAGAATAGATGTGTCTGTCTTTCTTTCTTTCTTTCTCTCTACTTGGCCGCTTTCTGTCTGTCTTTCTTTCTTTCTGTCTCTCTCTCTTTCCTCGGCTGTCCACCACCACCCCTTGCCTGCTCCCCCAGTCCAACAGCAGCCCTTCTCCCTTCCTTTTACCTCCCCCCCTGTCTAGCAGAACCTCTTCCCTGCTCCCCCTGTCCAGAAGTAGGTCTTCTCCCTTCCTTTTACCTCCCCCCGGGTAACAGCACCTCTTCCCTGTTCCCCCTGTCCAGCAGTAGGCCTTCTCCTTTTCTTTTACCTCCCCCCCTGTCTAACAGCACCTCTTCCCTGCTCCTCCTGTCCAGCAGTAGGCCTTCTCCCTTTTACCTGTCCAGTAACACCTCTTCCCTGCTCCCCCTGTCCAGCTGCACCCCTTACCTGCTCCCCCTGTCCAGCATTTGGCTTCCTGGTCATTCATGTCTGCCCTCCTCTTCAAAAAAGTCTATTGAGGATCGCGGCCGGCAGTAGCAAACCTCGCAGGCGCTATGCACCTCGGTAGCACGTTCCATCTGACGATCTGGTGCATCAAAGGGAACATGCTTCTGAGGTACAGAGTAGCCTGTGAGGTTCACTACAGCCGGCCGCTATCCTCAGTTGGCTTTTTTGAAGAGGAGGGCAGACAGAAGAGCCGCTTCGGTGGACTGGATGGAGGACTGCCGCTCGATGCCTGGAGGAGCTGGAGAGCAGGGAGGCCTGTGCTTTACAATTTCTCTGCCAGTAGCGCGCATGCACACTCCTGGCGGCCCTGGACCTACGTATCACGCAGATAGGAGTGTGCATACGCGCTTAGCATTTTATTATTATTATAGATAGATAGTTCCTAATTCAGTTTCCTAATTTGAAGTATTACTCTTGTTAACATGCAAATGTCTCAGACAAACTAATATAACCTATATACAGGTTTACGTTTCTTTCAGAATTTGGTCATGGGAAGGGGATCTTGTTTTATTTGTGTTATCCTCATATGGGCTTCTCCCCTCCAGAGAGGTGTTTTTCGTATTGGCTTTATCAGTCAGTGATTGGTGGGGGAGAGTATGAGTGGGTTGTTTTGGTTTTGGGGGGAATGTATGTTCAGAGTTTGGATCTGTATGAGATGTATACAAGCTACTCAATGCTGCCTAGCACATCTCAAAAGAACTTCCAATTGGTACGTTATTCAAACTGTCCTGGAACATTTTGAATAGACCTCGTATATTGGAAACAATGGATTTTACATGGTGTTTATTCTCTGAAAGATATCCTAGATAATAATAATAATATTATTGGGTTGTTGTTTTTTTCCAAAATTGAACGATAAATATGGATTACAAAACTGTCACTTCTTTCAATATTTACAACTTAAAACTTGTGTACAATGGTACTTTAATTCCCACTCCCATATTCTTTCTGATCAAGCACCATATATAGTTCAGACTCTACAAGTGGGCATTCATGTTACCCTTATAGCATCCCGATTTTATAGATCCCTCATTATGAATCCAAAATGAGGATATCACACCATTCAAGCTATATGGGAACATGAACTGCGGTGTGTTTTCACCCTCACTCAATGGAACTATTGTTGGTGTAATATCAATCGCCCCATACACTCTGCACCAACTTTAGAATTACTTTAATATCTAGCTCACAAAGCTCTACGGAACCCAGTTAAAAGTTGGAATATAATTCATCTAATAATAAGTGTTGGAACTATCACAGACATGTGGGCACTTTACAACATCTGCTTTATGACTGCTCATCTGTGATACCATATTGGAAAAGTATCTAGAGCGTAATCTCAGCTATGCTTCTCCTCAACACACCATTAACTTTCTCTGTTATTATCCTGCGCTCGCTTACTCTGACTTTGGATCTTCCTCAGGAGACCTACAAGATATTTGACATTCTATTAGCTGCAGCTATCAAGATTGTGTTACTATACTAGAAATCTATGGCTCACATGACTATTTCCCAATGGTGGAGTCAGGTTGGTTTAATAGCTACCCATGAATACCATCTTGCAGAACATACTAACTCTATGCATCATTACAAAATGCTCTGGGCTCCACTACACCGTTATTGTAATGCACTTCCTTCTGGGAAATGGAGTCCATAGTGTAAGGAAAAATAGTATCAGTGAAAAATTTTTGACAATAAGATATTTGTTTGTATATGAATATACTGTAGTTTGCCATTGTCCTTTGCTGATTATTTTCACTAGGAAGTATATTTATTTATTTATTTGATTTATAGCCCATCCTTCCAAAGGAACTCAGAACAGATTACAAATCAGATACTCAAACATTCTCTCTATCTGTATCCAGTGACTCACAGTCTATCTAATCTACCTAGGACAGTGGAGGATTAAGTGACTTGCCAAGGTTTAAAACCACAACTTCAGGGTGCTGTGGCTGTAGCTTTAATCACTATGCAACACTCTCCTCCAAGTTTCATGCTCTTTTCTTATAATTCTTTATTTATAATTTAACTTTTTGACAAACATATTAGTAAGAAGAAATAATACAATGCCAGTTTTAACAGCCTTTCTCAAAACAATATATTCACAAATTAACAAGGAAAACAAATATGCCAGCTTGTATAGTTCGTCTACGATATAGGAAGCTAAAGCTATGAATTTGACTGAAATATTTCACTGGAAATTATACAAAATAAAATAAAGATGTGGGTGGGTGGGCTCTGAACTTAACTTCATTGAGCTAATATTAAAGTAGCAGGTCTCAGGTAGTAACTATAAATTGCCTTTTGGCAGAAATAAATTTTGACAACTGCTGAGGTTCAAAAAATATATATCTCTTCCTTTGGTAAACCATCACACATTTGCAGGGATATCTTAGAACGAACGCTACACCCAGTTGCAGAGCCTGGGGTCTTAAAATAAGAAACTGTTTTCTTCTCTTCTGGGTGGAACGTGACATGTCTTGATACATTGTCACTACTTTTGACATAAATGGAACAGCCTTATATTTAAAAAAGAACTTAAGCATCTTTTCCCTGTCTGAATCAATGGTAAATTGTACAAGCAGCGTAGCAGTTGCCGGTGCCTCACTATCAGATCTCTCTAAGAAATTTGTTAGATCCAAACTATCAGCAGATAAATTCTGCTGGTTTGGATTTTGATCCTTAAGTCTATTAGGTAAATATAAATTTTAGAGAGAGGACTCAGGAACTTTCAAAATTTCAGTTAAATATTTCTTAAATGTATCATGTGCTGATATAAATGATAGCTTAGGAAAATTTATAATCCGGGGATTACATCTCCTGGTCATGTTCTCCAACATTTCTACTTTGAAATGAAGACTTCCACTATCCTTAACCCAAGTTAAGGCCTGGGATTCAACAATTTTTAATCTGGTCTCATGTCCATCGTTTCATGCTCTTTACTAAGGGAATCTTGATGGTATTCTATGTGCTAATCTCATACATGTAAATGAATGTCAATAGCATTGGTGATATGTTCTTTACTGTTTTGCATTTGTTATAAAAATTTAATAAAATGTCTGAACTTAAAAAAAAAAAAAAAACACAAAACTTGAGGACATGAATTGAGGCAACAGGGTTGTAGATTTCAGAATAACACCAAAAAAAGGAAAGAGGACACTAAAAAATTAACACTATCTAGTCCACATAAAACATCCCATAAACTGATACGGTCACTTTTCGCTAAAACAGACTTTATCAGCTAGATCAAATTTTGTTGGAAATTGTCACAACTACATGAAAACTTGTGATGCTTCTAAAAACTGATGCATTAGACAATTGCACAACTATAAATTTACCCAAAGAAATATTCTAGGTGTTATAGAAAATAAATAATAAAGAAAACAGATTATGCTTTATACAAGAGGAGCTATTCTTACTTCATTTGTGAGATTCTGAAAATAATTTGAAAAAAAAAAATTATATTCAATATCTTCAAAATCTTTTGATGCATCTATGCAAGGTATACATGGTACAAAAATGCAAACAGATTTAACACGTATATGCTACAGCTGCTAAATACAGATTTATATGTTAGTTTGCAAAGAAAAATATTTTTTTTAAAAAAACCTTGGTTGTCTAAAATACAAAATATATGACAAATGTTCCTCTAATGCTCAATATTTCATGAAAAACCCCTAATAGTCATAGTAGATACAAAATAATAGATATAAAAACAGACAAGCAAAAGAAGTAAACATTATGATTAATTTTCATTCAGAGGAAATTATTCAGCTTTAACTACCTATCAATTGCTGCTGCAAATTCTACCACCTTCTCCCATTGCCCCAGGTACATTAGATAGATTGTGAGTCCACCAGGACAGATAGGGAAAAATACTTAAGTACCTGAATGTAAACCACTTAGGCTATAAGTGGTATATAAATATTAAAATAAATAAATAAAATAAATCTGTTCAGGGGAAGGATGTGGAGGGGCCCCTAAGAAAAGAGCTGTATCGACTTCTGGTAAAGAGGAGGAGAGCTTGTATCTCCTTGGTTAATTATATAGTAAATGGCTATCTGAATACTTTGCTGGTTAGAATTAGTTGGTTCAGGAGATGATCTTGAAAGGTGTGAAATGCAGCGAAGGATCAACAAAATGACATGGAGGGATTTCACGTGTAGACTCCAATAATGCCGAGTGTGAAAGCTGGGCCAGTGAGCTTCTCATGCATACCAAAAAGTATGCGTTGATAGAATTTTTCAATGCTGAGGAACCTGGGATAGGATAGACTAGGTTCCTGGATGTAATCACCACGGAAGAGATATAATGAGAAGGGAGGCAACCTAGAAATGCTGTGAAAACAAGTCTGTAAGCTGCTACCATTTAAGGGCTAGAGTACAATCAGTTGCTGTTACATGCAGGAACTGTGGATGCCTTGCAACGTAACTGCTGTCATAATTGTTGAGTTGTAAAAGCTTTGTAGAACAAGGACTTTAATGGACAGGTGTTATACCCCTTTGTTATTTTAAATTTAATTATTAGATGTACACCACTTTGAAGCCTGATTTGATGGTATAACAAACTTTTAATAAACTTGAAACTTGATATTCAGTGTTGAGATTCTTCTGAGAAGATACTTAGGAGTTACAGAGTCCAAGTTAGTTGGAGATATGAAATCTCTTAACTAAGTGTAATCCCTAGAAGTTGCAATAGATGTATAGTCAGGTCAGTGGTTAACTGAACTGTCTGAGGTGACAATGCCTTTAACAAACAGTCGTCCAGATAAAGGAGAAGACGAAAGCCGTAAAAACGTAATGTTGTAGCCACAACCACTAGATATTTTGCGGACACTCTAGAGGCAGATGCCAGGTCAAAAGATAGTTCAGTATAGTTCAGTTGATGATAGCCTATTCAAAAGCACAGGTACTGACTATGGATTTTCAGAATGGAGGTGTGTATGCATGTGTCCATGAAATCTCGTGAGCAGAAACAGGTGTTCTTGTTTTGAAGATGAGACAAAGTTCTTAAAAAGAGTATGCAGAATTTTGTTTCCTTTTCTTTTCTTTTTTTAAGTAAGTCTTTGAGAGAATTAGTCAAAGTGTGTGGCACAGTGGTTAAGAGAGGGGAAGTGTATGGCGCAGTGATTAAAGCTACACTCTCAGTACCCTGAGGTTGTGGGTTCAAACTCATACTGCTCCTTGTGACCTTGGGCAAGTCACCTAATCTCCCATTGCCCCAGGTACATTACATAGATTGTGAGCCCACCAGGACAGACAGAGAAAAATGCTTGAGTACCTAAATAAAATTATATAAACCATTCTGAGCTTCCCTGGAAGAACAATATAGAAAATTGAATGAATAAATAAATAAATAAAATTGTCTTGGTAAGAGGAAATGCATGGAACTATAGTATTAAATTGCTGAAGAAAGAGGGCAGTCCTGGTAGATGCTTAGCATAATCTTATTTCACCACAGGCAAAAATGTATTAAAAGGTGAATGGACCTCCGATGGGTCTGGAAGGAGGTTGTAAAATGTTGACCAGACATTGCAGAAATGCACCAAAATACCAAGTGAACTCCTGCTTAGTAGGAGTTTGGGATTTTTGAGAACGTTGGTCTTTAGGATGTTTTAAAGTTGGATTTGTGGAAGCCGTTGATGGCATAGTGTAATGCCTTTTAAAGGATGCAGTTGACTGTTAGGTTCATAGGAATGGGAAGGAGTTTTTGGTGTTGTCGACTTAGAGGCTAATGGAGAGGTCATACTGTGTTCATGCCTGGTGATCTTTTGCACAGCTTTTTCAATGTGATCACCAAAAAGCTTGTCTCCCAAACAAGGGGAATTTGCAAGATGGCCTTGGACAGCAGGATTCAAGCCTGATCCACGAAGCCACACTTGCCGCCGTATTGCAATGAAAAAGGCAGATGCTCTGGAAGTTATTTCAAAAGCATCAAAGACTAACCTTGGCATGAATTTCTTGGTCTCAAAGAGATCATGTATAGTCTGTTGAAAGTCGGAAAGCTTGTCTACAGGGATGAATTATTTGACATGAGACAGGTGTTGAACTAAATTTTTGAAATAGAAGGTCATATATAAATTGTAGGCTAGAAGGCATTGTATTTTGAAGTAGCTTATGACCCAACTTGTCTTACTTGGAGATATAGTAGTGTATGATCTGGAGCTGGAAAACCTCTTCAAAACATATTCAGCTAGGAGAGATTGATGCTACAACTGAGGCTTATTAAAGTCAGAACATGATTGTACCCTGTAAAAGGAATCCAATTTTGATATTATCACTGAAATAATAGGGAAGTCTCCCAGTTTTTCAACATGGATTGTTGCATGAGATCATGGAGTGGGAGTTTTAGAAATTCTTTCGGAATTTGCTCAAAGTCAAGTGCATTGAAAAGTGCAGTTCGTGGTTCTGGTTCAAATTCTATATGCACAGTGTGGCAGGCAAGAGAGACCAGACTACAGGTCAAGTCTCTCTGAGCTGGCACATGTGCCAGTCTGAGCAGTTAGAGTGGAGAGTGGTGGAGAGTGGTGGAGAGTTGCAAAAAGGTTTTAATGTTCTACAAAATTAGTATACACAAAATAAATGTCTCAAAAAATGGGTTTATTTCTTAGCTCATGTATTAAACACAGTCTTAATGCAATATTCCTCATCATAAACAAAACTTCTGTTGCTTAAAACAAAAAGAAAGTCACCAGGCTAAAAGGCAAAACATTTAAAAAAAACTAAAAACCCATGAGCTTTTTTAATTTTTTTTTTTTTTAATTTATAAGATTATTCATTTATTACAACAAATAAAAACAATAAGCAATCACAAATCAATTCCAGGAAACAATAATATCATATACAAACTTATATTTCTAGTCCACATTATTAGGACTACTGTTATTAACCCAGTGGAGGACCATGAGCTTTTCATATACCACAATAGTTCATTCTCTTTACTGGAGTTTTATCAAAGCAAAGACAAAAGTATTATCCAACATAGTCTCTTGAGTAGGCCAGGGCCTGGGACCATTCCCAAACTCTCACTGCTCCAGAAAATGAGTTTTCTTTTTGCTTACTTTTATACTTCTCAACAAGCAATTCAAGTAACACCTTGAATTATATCTACTACTGAGCTCTATTATTTCCAGCCCAGTAGAGAGGGAACAAACCACCCTTTAGACTAGTTTTCATAACCCCCCCTCCCCAATACCCTTTCAAGGTTTATTACTATTGTCTCTCAGACTTAGGTCTGGTATCCATATCAAGAAACTAGTCTGTTAAACATTCTTTCTGTAGCCACTGGATTGCATAAGTACCTTATTAGATCACAGTTCATAGCATTGGTTTCATAGCCCCTTTAAACCATGTAGCACTGTTTGTTCTTTTCTTCAGAGAACTACAAGCTCTTCCTCAGCTTGTTTGTGGCTTAACTGACTTTAGTCTGTGCTTCTGAAAGTTTCACTTTTTTTAAAGTATTTGTTTCCCTGGCCATTTCCTCTACCTCTGGGTAAATTTCTCCACAGTCCGTGGGTTCTGTTTCATCAATCACATTGGAATTCTCCCCTGAACAAGTGGAAAACTGATCCTCAAAATCATCTGCCTCCAAGTAATTCAAACTCTGATTCAGACTTCCACGCCGGCATGTCACGGCTTGCAAAAACCTTTACCGGCTTTGTACAAGAGATTTTCCTAGAACAACGTACTGATGACAATTACGTGCTGACGTAGGTCCCACGTTGGCACGTTGTAATTTTTAAACAGTGTAATCGGCATTCAGTTCGTCGGAATAGTAAGAAGAAGTAAAAGTTGTTTGGCTTATTTGCTATCGTGTTTAAAGGTAGTGGTGAGTTCTTTCTTCTATATTTAGCCATGCAGAGTTTGTAATAGAATAATAGTAACGAGTTTTTAATGTTTGTACAAATAAAATTAATAGTAGCAAAGTATTTTTATCTCTTGTTTCAGAGACTTCACCTCCAGTTTAATTTGTATTTAAACTTAATGTCGGTTCCCTGAAGCAGTACCAAAACGTCGGAACCAGAAAAATGTCTAAGCTAAGTTTCAGTATTTTCAATACACTCTTAAGTGATTTAAAAATAAATCTTCCTTCATAGCTCGAGTAGCTAGTTACAGTATAATGAATCACTATGAGTAGAAAATGGAAATTGCATTGATTGGGTGGTGAAGTGGAGTTTTCAGCCTTCATGTCTCTGAGCAGAGTTCTACTAGATATCCAAGCAAACTAAATTTGGGTTGTATCTATTTTTGACTTTCATGGAGTGACTTTCTTCAAGATTTGCATCTCCTGTTGAAGCAGCTCATGAAGTTGGTCCCAATTAGTAATCTGTGATATCGAAGGTATTGATAGTACCATTGGTACAGGGTGTTGTGGTGTTTGTGACCTCGATGTAGAGATACTCCTGTAATAATAGAGAGTGAGACTGCTGATGACGCCATTTGACATGCATCGACTTACTCAATGTTAGAGATTCCAGCGTCTTGTGGTGAAGTGAGGCATGGGAATCTTTCCTAGCCTATTTACTGGATGTTGTCAGCATCAGTACCAAGAAAGTCGACGCTGAATAATATGGCAATTATGATGTCGACGTCAATGCAGCCTTGTCAACATTGGATGTAGAGGACATCTGTGATGAATCTTGGAGTCCAAAAAGGTTCTGCTGTAGATGTTGACCTTTGAATGATGTTGAGCAAAGAACGATTTTGTAATGTTGAACAGCATTGAGAAGAGTCTACTCAGTGCTTAGGACCAAGGCACTGAAGACACCAATTGTGCAGATCACTGACTTATATGGCCCTGCTGCACCGAGAACATCTCTTGAAGCTGGTAGAAGACTTCAAAATCGAGGAGAAACCTGTTGATGCAAGATTGAAGGAATGAATGTTTCCTCCAATGGTTGAGTAATTTAGTGACCAAAAAAGAGTCAATGCCGCTGGCTGGCTGAAGGAAGACTTAAGGCCCAAAAAATGAGAAGAAAATATTTTGAGACAAAACTCCTGAGAAATTAAACTAGTATCAAAGAAAATAAAAGAAACAAAGAAAAATGATCTAGGAAGGCACAAAAAAGTAAAAAAAATTAGCACAATTGGAGGCACTCCAATGACACATGTCTTCTTAACTCTTCGGAAAACTAAGAACTAATGGTCCCGCGATCCAACGGCAGGCGGGAAGGCACTTGCGCATATGTGGTACGAGAGGTCTTGAGACTTCTAAAGAAGTTAAAGTGATAGTTCACTTTTGAACTGTCTATATCAGGGCTTTGTGGATGATGTCACTCATCTGTCCTGGGTTACGGCAAATTACGGAAGAAGAAAATATCTAGTCATCCAATCTGTCCAGTTGTGTTGTCTGCACTGCTATGAATATCTCTCAGCTGCTATCACAATGAGACCATTTCCAAAATGTTTTTCTTATCTATGACAATCCTTTATTTGTCTGCTCCTTTGTAAGGAGAAGGGGGTAGAAGGAACACTGTCAGAATTTCAGGGATTTGAGCTGGTTAATGTCAGCCTTAGAAAGGCAATAAAGCAGTAGAGCCAGAGGAATGAAAAAGAAGACTTCAAAGGTGTTTACTCATTTTATTAACACAACTTAATAAGGTATTTATATTTATTATAAAGCAAAGTTGAAGGATATGTGCCACTGCAGAAATTATATTTCAGGATGCTGTGATGTATGTTGAAAGGCTGACCAGACTCAAGTCTCCTATAATGACAAAGTTTAAGTTATAGGATAATGCAACTTTATTTTTTAAAAGATCAGTGTTTCAAAGTTTCCATAAGCGTGGATTATGTGGAAATGTAGTTTATGGTTTATTTATCAACAAATACACTCTAAAGTATTATTTAGGAGTGTAACAAGCATTACTCAGACATTTATGTCTAGTACCCCTCCCCCTTCAAAAAATGTCAAATCTGGCTATGTTCCTGAATCAAAGCAGTTTACATATTATAGATAGGCACTTATTTTGTACTTGAGGCAATAGAAGGTTAAGTGACCTACCCAGAATCACAAGGAGCTACCATTGGAGTTGAACTCAGTTCTCTAGGTTCTCAGGTCACTGCATTAACCATTATTTTTGTTCCCTTCACACATGGAATTTATAGCTATAAAAATTCCACATTGTGCAATCTATTTCCTGCCTATTTTTTTTTCAATTTGCCTTTTCAAATTTGGTTACTTTGTAATCTTGTAATTGCTTGGCTTTTATTTTAAGGCACATGTATAAGTGATTTATTGTATGCTGTTATTTTAATAATCTACTATGTTCTGTTTTATTACATATGTAATGTTTTGTTTTAATTATGTATATATCGTTGTTATCCGCAAAGATGGTTGATATGTGGGCTACAAGTGTTTTAAATAAATAAATTCTGCTTAACCCAATGTCCTGTTTAAAATATGTAGTGCTACCCATCTCCTCAAATTTGATCCACCCCATCATTATGATATAAATTGTACGCTAGTATCTTAGAATCACATTGGATATCCTCCTTCAACTAGATCTGTGAGATTTATTTTGTATTTACCTCTTAATTTAGTGCTTTATATTCTTTTCCCATCTTAGTTTTTAGGCTTCTGGCGTTTTTATACAAACATGTGTGTGTTTGTTTACTTTTAATATCTACAATCTACTTAGCAGTTAACTGGGATAACTTGGAATATTTAATCTTTGTCTGCTCTCCTCTTAGAGGCACCTGGCTTACTTTTGCATTTATTTCAACTACTCCATCAGGGTGCCCTAATTTTCCTGTTTTGATAGTATCCTTCAAAGATATCTTATACTGAACCATTTATTCTTGAACAATTCTCAGCTTTTGTCTAAGTTCTATAAAAGCTTGGTTCTACTTCCGTTGAGCTGGAGCCATCTTTTCAGAATAGCTTTTGGCTCCCCCTTCCCCCAGAATGCTGCCCGTTTCCTAACAAATTTAAATCCCTCCTCTGAACACTATCATCTCATTCAGGCATTAAGACTCCAGAACTCTGCAAGCCTCTTGATCCCAGAATAGAAAGCATTTCTGAAAATGCAGTTCTGTATTTCAAGCCTAAAGTGTGGTTTCCAGAACCTTCCTTCCATACTTTTCATTGTTGTTGATTCCCACATATCAACAATGCCTGCTTCTCTCTAGCATTGTTTAAAATATTATCAACCTCCTTGCAAGTGGTGGGCTGACTCCCTTCTTAAAGTACCCACTTTTCAAATGCTTCTCCTTAAATCACTGTGAATATTGGCCAGTCTGTTTCTAAATATGCCACACAGATATATATCAGGGCAAAATTTGCATTTAAGTGTTGAATCATGTCTTTGGAAAGGATGCTGGTTTTTATCATGCTATCCTCCATATCTGATTAATAAATGCTCACCAAATGCCACTTTCTGACCATGAGTGAACAAATTAAATAAAAGCAAAGTGAATTACACAGCAGACATTATCTTTATAGTGTTTAAAGAGTGAGAATGCAGGGAAAGCAAAGCAGACATGAGAATGAGCTACTCTTATATACCATTTCACCTTGTTGCAAGCTAAAAATACCATCAGAACTGTAAACCATTCACTTCATGTGCTGTGCTGTGAAAATGGGATAGGAGGGGGAAAATAGAGAGAGGAATGAGATGACAGGCGGATGGGCAATAAAAAAACAAAAACTTTAATTTTCCAGAGGTATGTTTTTTCCATAGGTTA
Organism: Geotrypetes seraphini; assembly: GCF_902459505.1. Taxonomy (NCBI): domain Eukaryota; kingdom Metazoa; phylum Chordata; class Amphibia; order Gymnophiona; family Dermophiidae; genus Geotrypetes; species Geotrypetes seraphini. Next base: position 93,747,376 of record NC_047085.1, read on the forward strand.
GAACAAAAAAGAGAGGCAAGAGAGATGTCAAAGCCAACCAACAGTTACATTTATTCAAGACTAAAATAATATAAACAGTCTTAGATCTTTAAAAAGACCATCTAAAGCAGTAAATGGAGTTCTTTTCAAAATTGTTTTGAAATATATATTGTAAACCGCTTGGATCCTCTTTGGCTAAATATATGTGGTATATAAAATTTTTAATAAACATAAACAATGTAGAAAAAAAAAAACAGTTAAAAAAACAATAAAAGGAAATTGTAAACATAAAAGCATAAACAAAATATATGTGCTCTGATATCACCTATGTTGCATACAGGGGCAGAGACATTCAGCACAGCAGTGAATACAGAAAAAAGTTAGCCTACAATTTTATAATTTGAGCTCTATGCAAATATAGTACTGATTGTTGCGTTAGGATATAAACTTGTATTGAAAAATCTTGCACTATAACTCTGACAAATTCAACCTGTAAACTGTATATTACATATATAGGTATTAGATCCCTGATCTTGGGCAAGCCACTTAGGACTAAAGCCAGTAAATGGTGCTAAAATTCAATGTCAAAAAAATCTGTACTTAGGACTAGATTCTATAAGAGGTGCCAGTTTAGGCACCTACCTTAATTACCCAAACCACCTTAATAGCTTCAAGGCGCCTTCCTAATCCTATCGCATGGTGATTAATGCCTAAATGGGCATGTTTGGGGGCAGAGACAGAGATAGGCACTACTAGGCACGATTTTCTAAAGAACTCAAGCACCTGAAATGCCAGTAATATAGGCCAGTAAAACCATGCCCTATATTACTGGTGCCTAAGTTTTTGATAGGTGCCGTAAGGCATGATTCTATAAATGGTACCTAACCATGATTTACATGCAGGCAGCATCTTTTTTCTAGGCGTCTGCCAATTTAGCCACTGTTGACAGTATCCAGCTCTCAATGTTGGAGACTGAACTCTGAGGTCTTTCCTATAGATCAGACTCCACAGATGACCCTTGAGGGGAGGAATGCTGGCCCAGTGCCTAACCCTCAGTAAGCCTGTGTCTAAGAGAGAGGTTGTAGAGGCTCAGAATTAAAGATAGTTTTCACAGAAACATGTGAACTATTTATTTATTTTATTACTTATATACCACTTATATCCTAAGTGGTTTACATTCAGGTATTTTATCATATTTCCCTATCTGTCCCGGTGGGCTCAAACTCTAGTGTACCTGGGGACTTGAGGGTATTAAGTGACTTGTCCAGGTTCACAAGGAGCAGTGAGGGATTTGAACCCCCAGGGCTACAGCCTCAGCACCCTCAGCTACCAGGAGTTCCAGGCAAACACTGACTATAATTAAGGAAGAAACTAAGGATTTTAACATCAATGTTGTTATCCATTTGGGAACAAATGACCTGGTTAACAACTCCACACTTGCAGCGCAGAAAGTTTTTTGGGAGCTTGGTGAGGGATTGAAATCTTTCATAAAGACTGTAGCTTTTTCTGAAGTACTGCCTGCATGTGGAAAGGGAGAGCAAAAAGTGAAAAACACAGAGGACTTTAATAGATGGCTCAAAGCCTGGTGTCATCAAGAAGGCTTCAGGCACATAGGAGGATGGGGCTAATACATGGAAGGACAAGAAACTATATTGTACTGATAGGCTACATATTACTTCAGCAGGAAAAAGAATCCTTGCGGAGAAGTTTAAACAATATGTTTCCAGGCATTTAAACTAGAAGGTGGGGGTGGTGCATGTATGAAGGACAATTATAGGGACCACCCCCGGCAAAAGACAAGATGTGATGGTACTAAAGATTGCAACGTAAACAATATCAGCAACTCACTTCTTAGAATTGCAACGGAAAGTGAAATGAAACAAAAACTATATGAAAAAGGAGAATACCTCTGAAAAATAGCTGGAAAGCAATGACCACAAATGCTCACAGTCTAAGCAACAAAGTTCATGATCTGCAAGCCCTGATGTTAAAGGCATATCTGGATATTGTCACTATCACAGAGACATGGTTCAGTGAATCCCATGGATGGGATGCAAACATACTAGGATATAATATTTTTAGGAAGGACAGAGATGGTTAAAAAGGTAGAGGAGTAGCTCTCTATGTAAAGATCAATATCCAAGTGACTGAAATGCAAGGGACCTGGGGAGAGGAAGAAGCAATATGGATCACTCTGAAAAGAGAATTTCTATCTACATGGGTATAGTCTACAGACCTCCGACTCAATTGCAGATAATTGATAAAGATCTGATTGCGGATATCCAAAAGTTTGGAAAGAAAGAGGAGGTGCTGTTGTTGGGAGATTTCAACCTGCCAGATGCAGACTAGAATGTTCCGTCTGCGGAATCAGAAAGAAGTAGGGAGATTGTGGATGCTTTTCAAGAGGCTCTGATCAGACAAATGGTGACGGAACCCACAAGGGAAAAAGCGATATTGGATCTGGTCCTCACAAATGAGGAGAGTATCTCTAATGTTCGAGTGGGTGCTCACATGGGAAGTAGCGAAGATCAGGATCTAAAGTCAGAGACACAGAAGAGCCACCACTACATGAAGGAGGTGGGGTAATGGAGTGTTTGCACTTGGCAGAACATGCTGGAGATCCCAGAGGAATATGAGAGACCAAATGCTCCGGCTCCTGCCTCGTAGAAATAGGTTGACTAGGCTTTTGACGTGGTTCCTCCGAATGATGCCTTGAGAGAGGCATATGGGGCCTCAAAGAGCCTCGAGTTGTGGGGGATCGAGGCATGCGAGATCGCCAGTCTCGAGACAAAGACCTTCGTTGAGTAGAATGTCTGGACAGACTATGCTGCCTGGAAGAAACCATTGAGAATCCCTGAATGGCCTCGAAGAATGAGGTAAAGAGGGATCTCTGACTTGCCTCAAATAGGAGAGATGTCTTGATGGTGAACGATGCCTCGATGAGGAACGAGACCGAGATCTCATAACTGCAGTGGTAGCAGGGGATCGAGACCTGCAAGGCTTAGATGAAACTCAAGGTCGAGACTTGTGACCTGGAGTCTTAGACCTGGAATGTCGAGGCGAGGACTGATTGGAGGACGAAGATCGAGGCCTTCTAGACTCAGCTGCTTGCACCTTGAGGGCATGCTCAGGCTGGACTGCAGGGAGCAGAGTCGAGACTGGAGTGAATTTGGCAAGCATAATGTTAAATTCTTTATGTAGAATAGCTTCCAGCATATCCTGGAAATCCGGCACCAAAACCAATGAAGCTGGTAATGTTGGTGCAGCAGTGCGCTCCAGAGAGGGTGACCTCAAGGATGAATATTCCCTAATTTTGGAGGCACACTTCGTTGAAAGTCTCATAGAGGCTGGCACGACTACACTCGTTGCCTGGGTTGCCTAAGACTCCGGCTGAAGGAATGGAGGCTTCTTAGCCAGCGTACCTAAAGAGACTATGGTAGACTTGCTTGAAGACAAGGCTTTAGGTGTAGTGGAGGGCGAAGCTTTCACTAGTGTGGGCAATTTACTCGAGGACGAGGGCTTTGCTAGCGAAACCGAGGACGAGGTCGAGGTCTTTTCAGTGGAGGGATCCATGACCCCAAAGAGTTGCTGGATCTGAACTCGACGTCTCTTCAGAGCTCAATTTTGAAGGGTAGCACAGCATGTATATGATTCACGATGGTGTTCCGGTCCTAAGCACTTAATGCACCAATGATGTGGATCAGTGATGAAAATTGCACGATTACACTGGCTACACCATTTAAATCCTGTAATAGGCCGGGGCATGGATAAAAAGACGGCCTCAGCCAAGTCGAATTCTGCTGGCCGGGCCCATGGGCCTAGTCCCGCCGTCAAAAAACCAACAAAATGTATTGTTGTTGTTTTTTGATGCACCACACAGCAACTCGTTGTTTTAAAAACAAAAAAAAATGAAGAAAAAACAAAAGCCGTGGTGCGAGAAGGAACTAATTCGTGCAGAGCTAGAAACAAGGGCTTCTCAGCTCTGCGGAGAAACTAGAGCTGAGGAGACATGCGCCCTACGTCAGGCGGGAAGACACTTACGCATGTGCTGTGCGGCAGTAACGAACTTTCTAAAAGTTCTTCAAGCAAGTCTGCTTGTGAAGCTGTCTGCATCGGGGCTCCGTGGATGACGTCATCCATATGTTGAGAATATGCTGCCTGCTTGTCCTGGGATAAAACCTATATTCTTTACCTTCTTTCCGCAGTGTATATCTTTAAGAGTGTAAGCTCTGAAGAAAACTTGAATGATAAAGGAGTAAGAAGCTCCATAAATGTTTTGTAAAAGCAGTGGGGATTTTCTACAGTTTAGCCCCTATTTATTAAAGTTCACTAAGGCAGTACTTCCCAACCTATTCCTCTGGGCAAATCTAGCCAGTCAGGTTTTCAGGATATCCACAATAAATATGCAGATGACAGATCTCTTTGGTATGTAAATCTGTCTCATGAATGTTCATTGTGGATATCCTGAAAACCAAACTGACTTTGTATACCCTGAGGATTGGATTGAGAAACACTGTATTGAGGTGGTGTAGTTAGAGCAAGTTAAGTGAAAAATTGTCTGCACTTTAAATGCAAAACCTGTGAAATAATAAGGCATTCCTGGCACCTTAGGGAGAACAGCTGCATGTTAATTCCATGGTAGATAATGCAGAAAACAGTTACCTATACCTTTGGAGGTGTAGCTAACTGCATTTTGTTATTTGCTGTGTTTATAAGAGAGGGTGCTGAAAAGTCCTCATTCTAACCAAGAAGAGAATGACTTGGAACCAAGAAACATACAAGTTACCGTATACTGTATACTTGAATATAAACCAAGGTATCCTTTTTTCACTCCAAAAAGAGGGAAAAAAGGTTGACTTGAATATAGAGACCAAAACACTATTCCAAATATTAAAAGATCTAACTGACACCAAAGCCTACATGACCACTAACAATACCCCCCCCAGCCACCCTCTTAGCAGAACACTTCAAGAATAAAATTATAAATGCCAGAGCTACCCTCAATTGTACCCCATCCCACCTAATTGAATTCACAATACATCCCACAGAAAAATAATCATCTGCTGCAGACAGAACTTGGTCCCAATTCCCCAATATACAATGAGCCAAACTCAACAAACTCTACAATAAGTACAGCCACGCATCCTGTGACCTCAACCACTGCCCACCATATCTCCTAACAACCTCCAGCACTAAATTCTGTACTCTACTCCTACAATGGATACAAACCATGCTCACAGATGTCCTTTTCCTAACTGACCTCAGCAAATCATCATCACCCCGACCCAAAAGGACCAACAGACCAACCATCTAACTACACATTCATTGCCTCAATACCTCTATATGTCAAACAAACAGAAGGACTAGTAGCCAGATTCCTCACCAACTATCTAGAAGACCATAACATACTCCACTCCACACAATCTGGCTTCAGAACCAACTTCAGCACAGAGACATTACTAGGCTCCATTATCGACACAGCTAGACAATACCTCAGCACAGGAAAAAAAATGCTGCTCATACAACTGGACCTGACTGCACAATTTGACCTGGTAGACCATAGCATCCTACTGTAAATTCTGGACACAATAGATATCTCAGATAAAGTATATTCATGGTTTGAAGGTTTCCTAAAATCCAGAATATACAGAGTAAAATCGGATAAAGAAAAATCAGAACCTTGGTCCAACCTCTGCGGCGTACCACATGGATACCCACTTTCCCCTACTCTCTTCAACCTTTATACTGCCTCCCTCGGTGCATACCTGGCATATAGGCCTAACCTCCTATAGTTATGCAGACGACATTACCATTCTCATACCTTTTGATCAACCAAAACTCTCCATGACAGACACACTACACCGAACACTAGAAACAGTAGTGACTTGGATGGAAGATCACAAACTGAAACTTAACCCAGACAAAATAAAATTCATCCTCCTCGAAAATAACAAGGTTCCAACCAAAACCAATATAGAAATCAATTCAATCAATTACTCCATTCAAACCACCCTAAAACTACTAGGAATGACAATAGACAGATGCTGCACCATGCAACCACAAATAAATAAATCAATACAGAAATATTTTGCAGTTATGAGAAACCTAAGACAAGTCCAAAAATTCTTCGAAAGAACACAATTCCAGCTCATAGTACAATCCCTAATCCTAGGCCTACTAGACTATTGCAACATCCTCTACCTCCTCTGCCCTGCAACAATGACTAAACAATTACAAACAATTCAAAATACAGCTGAGACACGTCTACTCATTGAGGAAACACGACCACATTACAGAGGCATACCTCAACTCACACTGGCTTCCAATCCAGGAAAGAATAAACTAAACTATTTAAATTATACTGTATACTATTTAAAACTATAAACGGAGACAGTCCAACCTACCTGAACAACCGCCTCATCCAAACTACCTCAACCAGACATAGAAAGACACACACCCCATTCACACCCCCTCCCCAATCAAAGAAGTTAAACGGAAAAAAACTATATGATGGCCTCCTAGCCCCTCAAGCAGCAAAAATAGATAATCAAATCTCCAACCTACTAATAACAACCCCAGACTACAAGATGTTCAGAAAAGAAATAAAAACTATACTCTTCAAGAAATCCCTGAAAAAGACTTAATACCATGAGTACCTTCCTTCTTCCCATCTTCTCCCTAGCTCACCGATACTACCTGATCTACTCTTTACCTTCACAAAAAATGACCAGTGATCTTCCTTTGTAAGCCACCTTCTATAACTCTTTTGTAATCCACCTTGAACCACAACGTAATGGCGGAATAGAAATATCTAATATAATGTAATGTAAAGGTTAGAAATTTGAGTTATCATGTGAGCCAAACTATAAAGACTGTTCACCCTCCCTCCCCATCAGCTATCTTGTAAGTCACTAAACATAATACAAATATCTGTGATGCATATATCCCAAAACTAACATATTCACAAGACCCCTACATAAGAAAACACAACTACAAGCAACCACAAACAAATAAATATAGACAAAAATCAAACTTAAACCTCAAGAAGCTAAATGCAGTTCAAAACCAGAGAAAGAGAAACAACACATTACACTTTAGAATATAAAAAGAAAACAGTGCAAATTTACAGTAGAACTGCATTTTCTGTTCATGAAATTAAAAATATAATTATTTTTTCTACCCTTTTTATCTGGCCAATTTATTTATGATTATCCCAGTTTCTGCTTTCTTCTGTCTTTTCTTAATTTTCTTTCCAGGGTCTACAGTCTATCTAGCTCAGGGGTGCCCAATAGGTCGATCGTAATCGACCGGTAGCTCGCCAAGGCAAAGTGAGTCGATCATCCAGGATTCACTTTGCCTTGGCGATCTATCGGGCCGATCAGTCTTCCTCTCCCCGACATCAATTCTGCCATTGGAGAGGAAGTTCGGGCCAGCCAATCGTTGCCTGGCTGGGCGGAACTTCCTCTCCGACGGCAGAATTGACGTCGGGGAGAGGAATGCTAGTCGGCCCGAAGTAGGGAGAGCATGGGGGCGTCATTGGCATCGGCTTTGGGGCCTGTTATCCATTGGTGGCAGTTTGGGTTCTGTTCCCCGATGGCAGCGGCAGTGGCAGTGGCTTGGGGAAGGGCAGGGAGAAAGAAAGAAAGGGGGCAGGCAGGGAGACAGAAGTAAAGAAGAGAAACATAAGAACATAAGAAGTTGCCTCCGCTGAGGCAGACCAGAGGTCCATCTCGCCTAGCGGTCCGCTCCTGCGGCGGCCCATCAGGCCTATTGCCTGAGCAGTGGTCCCTGACTATTTCTATAACCTACCTCTACTCCTATCCCTATAACCTACCTCTACTCCTATCTGTACCCCTCAATCCCTTTGTCCTCTAGGAACCTATCCAAACCTTCTTTGAAGCCCTATAACGTGCTCCTACCTACCACAGCCTCCGGAAGCGCGTTCCATGTATCCACCACTCTCTGGGTGAAAAAGAACTTCCTAGCGTTTGTTCTAAACCTGTCCCCTTTCAATTTCTCCGAGTGCCCCCTTGTACTTGTGGTTCCCCATAATTTGAAAAATCTGTCCCTGTCTACTTTTTCTATGCCCTTCAGGATCTTGAAGGTTTCTATCATGTCTCCTCTAAGTCTCCGCTTCTCCAGGGAGAACAGCCTCAACTTTTTTAGTCTGTCAGTATATGAGAGATTTTCCATACCCTTTATCAGCTTAGTTGCTCTTCTCTGGACTCCCTCAAGTACTGCCATGTCCTTCTTGAGGTACGGCGACCAGTACTGGACACAGTATTCCAGATGCGGGCGCACCTTGCACGATACAGAGGCAGGATGACTTCCTTCGTCCTGGTCGTGATACCCTTTTTAATGATACCCAACATTTTGTTTGCTTTCCTTGAGGCTGTGGCGCACTGTGCCGACGACTTCAATGTTGTGTCTACCATCACTCCCAGATCTCTTTCAAGGTTACTTACCCCTAGCAGTGATCCCCCCATTTTGTAAGTGAACATTGGGTTCTTTTTCCCTACATGCATGACCTTGCATTTCCCTATGTTGTAGCTCATTTGCCACTTTTTGGCCCACTCTTCCAGTGTCGTCAGATCCTTTTGGAGATCTTCGCAGTCTGCCGTGGTTTTAACCCTGCTGTATAGTTTGGTGTCATCCGCAAATTTAATGACCTCACATTTTGTTCCCGCCTCCAGGTCGTTAATGAATATATTGAACAGGAGCGGTCCCAGCACCGACCCCTGCTGAACTCCGCTCGTGACCCATTGCCAGTCTGAGTAATGGCCCTTTACTTCAACCCTCTGTTTCCTGTCTGCCAGCCAGTTTTTGATCCATCGGTGGACCTCCCCTTGCACCCCATGGTTCCATAGCTTCGTAAACAATCTTTCGTGTGGTACCTTGTCGAAGGCTTATTGGAAGTCAAGGTAAATGATGTCTATGGATTCCCCTTTATCCACCTGGCTGTTTACCCCCTCAAAGAAGTACAATAAGTTTGTGAGGCATAACCTACCCTTGCAGAAGCCATGCTGACTCGACTTTAGCTGTCCATTGTTTTCGATATGTTTACAGATGCTGTCCTTAATCAGCGCTTCCATCATCTTTCCCGGGACCGAGGTCAAGCTCACCGGCCTGTAGTTTCCTGGGTCACCCCTTGAATCTTTCTTGAAGATGGGCGTGACATTTGCTATTTTCCAGTCCTCCGGGATCTCTCCAGTTTTTAACGATAGGTTGCATATTTGTCGAAGTGGCTCTGCTATTTCGTTCCTTAGTTCCTTGAGTACCCTTGGGTGAATGCCATCCGGACCTGGCAATTTGTCGCTCTTTAGCCTGTCTATCTGCCTGAGGACATTCTCTTGGCTTACCTCTAGTTGGACCAGCTTATCATCCTGATCTCCATTTACGATCTCTTCGGGTTCCGGAATGTTGGTTGTGTCTAAAAAAGAAAGGGGGCATGAAGAGAGAAAGAAAGAAAGGTCAGGGAGAGAGGAAGAAAAAGTTGGGGGAGGGAATGAGGTGTGGAGGAGAGGAAGCATACAGGCTGAAAGAAAGATTGGATGCACAGTCAGAAGAAGAAAGTGCAACCAGAGACTCATGAAATCACCAAACAAGGTAGGAAAAATGATTTTATTTTAAATTTAGTGATCAAAATGTTTCTGAATTTATATCTGCTGTCTATATTTTACAATATGGTCCCCTTTTACTAAACCGCAATAGTGGTTTTTAGCGCAGGGAGCCTATGAGCGTCGAGAGCAGCGCTGGGCATTCAGCGCAGCTTCCTGTGCTAAAAACTGTTATTGTGGTTTAGTAAAAAGGGAGGGGGGTGGGTATTTGTCTATTTTTGTATGGTTGTTACTGAGGTGACAGTACATAGAGTCATCTGCTTTGACCTCTTTGAAAAAACTCCGGAATAGGAATGATAATTAACAATTCTATGCGTACAGTGTGCGTTGTGTTTTTTTAAAATTTTATTGTTGGTAGATCATTTTGACTTGGACATTTTAAAAGTAGCTCGCGGGTCAAAAAAGTGTGGGCACCCCTGACCTAGCTCTTCACTCATTCCTCTCCTATATCCATCTCTGACTTTAACCTTTTCCTTTCAGCATTCCTCCAATTATTTTTCTGCGTCTCTATCTGCTTCTATTTCTCCAGGTTTTTTTTTTTTTGCTAACTCCTCCCTCTCTCCCCCCTTCCAGCATCTTCTATTTCTCTCTCTTTCCCCCTTTATTTTCACTCTTCTAACCAGTCTCTACTGTCTTGCCCCCTCCATCCAGCATATCCTCTCCCCTCTTTCCTCCAACACCTCAACTCTCTCTCCACCTACAACCAAGATCTCTCCCCATCACATTTTACCCTTTGCTTCTTCCAACAGAGTCACGGGTCAGGGGCAGGCCCAACATGTGAGGCAGGCAGCTGATTCCTCCTGGCGGCCGCGGCGGCAGTCCTCCATGCTGTTTGCAGGCTGCCGGGAGGAGGAGGGTGTGAGGAGACAGTGGCGCATCTGGAATGTGAGCAGCCCTTCCTTTGGTCCTGTCCCGGTCCTGCTAAACTGGCTGGTAATAACAAAGCCAGACACCGCAGGGGCCTTCCTTCTTGCTAAATCGCTATAGGCTCTGCCGGTTTCAATCCCGCCCCTCAAAATCAGGAAGTAACTTCAGAGGGGGCGGGATCGAGACCAGCAGAGCCTTTAGCGATTTGGCAAAAGGGAAGGCCCCTGCAGCATCTGGCTTCATTATTTCCAGCTTCTTTAACAGGACTGGGACAGGACCAAATGTAGGCTGCTCACAATTTGGATGCACCGCTGAATGAGTATGACCTAGATTTAGTCATACTGCAGGGATAATCAAAAGTTTTATGAGGCTGCCTGAACGGAACTTATATGTTGTGACTTAGGCAATCTAAAAACAGGTCTAAGTGCCCAAAAGGTATCTAAAGTGACCAGATAACTACTACAGACACAAAGTACAGACCACACAAACACACTTCCCCAGTGATCACTGACCCCCCCTACACCACTATAAAAATCAGAATAAAAACATAGATACCTGCCTCCAGAACATCAGCATCTGGCATAGAAAAGCCTAATAGAGCTGCACAGAGGCGACTTAAGTAGTCTGTAGAGGTGGGCTAGTGAACCATAGAGAGGAGGACCCAGGCCCATAAGTCACTGTAACCACTACTTTCATGATGGAAAATGTGAGTCCAGCAAAAAATAAACAACCCCTACTCTACTGCCATATAGATGGCACCTGCAGTCATAAGGGCTATTGGGGTTGTTGACAGGTGGGTATAGTAGGTTTGGGGTGGCTCACCATGACTTGCAAGGGAGTTGTGGTGAGATGTTTATGTGGCACCCTTTTTGTGAAGTTCACAGTATGCCCTGTAAGGTGCCCCACTACTCTGTTGCCATGTCTGGGTGGCCCTCCCACGCCCAAAAGGTCTTGTTCTAGGCATTTGGAACTTGGACAAATTTTTGGATGAGAATGTAGTATAAAGATAGAAGTACTAGCGGTCAGTGTTCCCTCTAAGCTGCGCTGGCGTGCGCTGGCGCACAAAATATTAGGTCGCAGCGCACAAGTTTCTCGTCACAGCGCAGGACCGGCAAGATTGACTCATTTGAACTTCCTGCATCAGCATCGGAAGCGTGCGCTGGGCCGGAGAGATCTTGGGGAGCCTCCGACAGTGGCTTTCTCCCCTCTCTGCAGCTCTCCTTTACTTCCCAGCGCAGCGATTCACGAAGGCAGCCTCGGGGCTTTTGCTGAGTCGCGGCTGCCTCTGATGATGCAACTTCCTCTTTCCTCAGAGGCGGCGCGACACAACAAAGGACCCGAGGCTGCCTTCGTGAATCGCTGCGGTGGGAAGTAAGAAGAGCTGCTGGGAGGGGAGAAAACCACTATCAGTCTGGGAAGCTGCTGGGCAGGGGAAAAAAGGGACAGCTGCTACTGGAAAGGGAGAAGGAGAGATGCTTCTGGGAGGGGAGGAGGGAAAGGAATCTGGGAAGCTGCTGGGCCAGGAAAAAAAAGGGACAGCTGCTACTGGAGAGGGAGAAGGAGAAGGAGAGATGCATCTGGGAGGGGAGGAGGGAAAGGAATCTGGGAAGCTGCTGGGCCAGGAAAAAAAAGGACAGCTGCTACTGGAGAGGGAGAAGAAGGAGAGATGCTTCTGGGAGGGGAGGAGGGAAAGGAATCTGGGAAGCTGCTGGGCAAGGAAAAAAAGGGACAGCTGCTACTGGATAAGGAGAAGAAGGAGAGATGCTTCTGGGAGGGGAGGAGGGAAAGGAATCTGGGAAGCTGCTGGGCAAGATAAAAAAAGGGACAGCTGCTACTGGAGAGGGAGAAGAAGGAGAGATGCTTCTGGGAGGGGAGGAGGGAAAGGAATCTGGGAAGCTGCTGGGCAAGGAAAAAAAAAGGGACAGCTGCTACTGGAGAGGGAGAAGGAGAAGGAGAGATGCATCTGGGAGGGGAGGAGGGAAAGGAATCTGGGAAGCTGCTGGGCCAGGAAAAAAAAGGACAGCTGCTACTGGAGAGGGAGAAGAAGGAGAGATGCTTCTGGGAGGGGAGGAGGGAAAGGAATCTGGGAAGCTGCTGGGCTAGGAAAAAAAGGGACAGCTGCTACTGGAGAGGGAGAAGGAGACGGAGAGATGCTTCTGGGAGGGGAGGAGGGAAAGGAATCTGGGAAGCTGCTGGGCAAGATAAAAAAGGGACAGCTGCTACTGGAGAGGGAGAAGAAGGAGAGATGCTTCTGGGAGGGGAGGAGGGAAAGGAATCTGGGAAGCTGCTGGGCAAGGAAAAAAAAGGGACAGCTGCTACTGGAGAGGGAGACGGAGAGATGCTGCTGGGAGGGGAGGAAGGGAAGAGAGTTACTGCTGGACAGGAGGCTGGGAGAAAGAAAGAAAGGGGGCAGGCAGGGAAACAGAAGGAAAGAAGAGAAACAGAAAAAAAGAAAGAAAGGTCAGGGAGAGAGGAAGAAAAAGTTGGGGGAGGGAATGAGGTGTGGAGGAGAGAAAGCATACAGGCTGATAGAAGGGAAGAAAGATTGGATGCACAGTCAGAAGAAGAAAGTGCAACCAGAAATCACCAGACAAGGTAGGAAAAATGATTTTATTTTAAATTTAGCAAAGTGGAGGCAGTATTACCACAGTTTTCAAAGGAATTTGCCCAAATAACTTAATAGTTAACTGGGTAAATTCCCAGAGATGAAAACTTCCCTTCACTTACTATGCACAGTTCTGAATTTATATCTGCTGTCTATATTTTACAATATGGTCCCCTTTTACTAAACCGCAATAGTGGTTTTTAGCGCAGGGAGCCTATGAGCGTCAAGAGCAGTGCTGGGCATTCAGCGCAGCTCCCTGCGCTAAAAACTGCTATTGTGGTTTAATAAAAAGGATGGAGGGTATATTTGTCTATTTTTGTATGCTATAAAAACCAAATACAGAGAGAGACTGAGAGCTGTTGACGAAGAGCTACGTGTGTGTCTTTCTTCCATTCCAGCCAGAATATCAGCTTTGTGTTCAGCCAAACAGGCCCAGGTTTCGCACTGAATAAAGTATTTTATAATTTTTATAATTTTTATTTCATAATAAAGTAATTATAAAACACTTTCTTTGTGTTTATTTGATTCCTATTCAAGAGAATTACTTTATATATAGTCAATATAGGCAGAGAGTTAAATTTTTTAACATTTTCTAATGGTGGTGTGCCTCGTGATTTTTTTCATGAAACAAGTGTGCCTTTGCCCAAAAAAGGTTGAAAAACACTGGTCTAGAAATTGAAAGCATCAAACGTATTGTCTTCTGGACTGTTTTTAATTTACAGTTTACACATATGGATGTAACAGACATAACTACATTTGTTGTAAAACATTTATTAAGATATCATTTCATCCCTACAATTTCTGTGTTCTTAAAAATATTATTTAACGTTATTTAATTTAGCGTGTAGGCCTAAAATTCCTTTGAATACCTCGTCCTCATGTATCAGCAACTTTGACAACATATTTATTTGGCTCATAACTTGCTGGCGCCCGATATTTTTAGCTCACAGTGAAAAAAGTTTGCTCACAACACCCGCCCGCTTAGAGGGAACACTGCAGTAGCGGTCTAGATGATCAAACGGTTGGACGTAGAAGTAGACGATTTTTGGGGAAAAAATTTGGACGTATTTATCAAGAATGGACTTTGCCCCCCACGTATTCAATGCATAAACAGTCTTTATTTAAAACCTTTACAAATTGTTTCCTCAGGCCTTGCTTTATATGTAGTGGTGGCAGTATGATTCTATCTCGTGCTACCAAAAGTTAATTGATTAAATTTTGTCCTCCAACCACCATATATTTCCTCGGAGGCCAATCTGTTTTTGCCCAAAGTTCATGTTTGGCTCTACTATCCCAAAGGCATAAAAAGCAAGGATACTTTGTGTAGCCACTTTGTTGACAGAATTGCCCTTCATGTTCCTCAGTTTACAATTCTACATTAGAATATTTAAAATGAGACCTGTCAAGCAAATTAAGTTCTAATAATTAAGAAAATATTTTTACCCTTTAGCTTTGAAACTATGGGCTCATTTTACTAAGCTGTGCTAGCAGTTTTAGCGCGTGCGCTAGACGCTAACGCCAGCATTGAGCTGGCTTTAGTTCTTGGCGCGTAGCGTGGGGTTAGTGCGTGGGGCAATGCAGCGTGTGCTAAAAACGCTAGCGCACCTTAGTAAAAAGAGCCCTATATATTTTTTCAAAGTTTGAGCATCGCATTATGCTGCAAACATTGAGATGCTAGGCTTTCTTTCTGCCAATTTGTGAATGGAGAAGAATGTTATTTCCTCATCAATTTCTCTACCTTTTTTAATACTTTATTCCTCACCAATTTCTAGTTAGTATGGCCAAAGTCCAATGCAGCTTTGGTTTGAGACTAGGCTCTTAACAAATAGTACAGTATATTATCTTACTGCTGGACTTTATCTTCAGGTAAGATTTGCACACCAGTAAATGTTAATTTAGCCTGAAGGTTGTTTGAGATTACACTGCACTTTGTAAACAGGCCCCTAAATTTGTAAATGCATAAGCTGAAATTCAGACAACTCAATCTGCTAAGAAATATTTCATCATACTTGAAATGGATGTGGCCTACCTGTGAATACAGAAAGCAATGTTACTTACCGTAACAGTTGTTATCCAGGGACAGCAGGCAGCTATTCTCACTAGTGGGTGATGTCATCCGACAGAGCCCCGATACGGACATCTTGCAAGCATGTCTTGCTTGAAGAAACTCAGAAGTTTCGAGATGCCCGCACCGCGCATGCGCCAGTGCCTTCCCGCCCGATGGTCCGGGCGTGTCTCCTCAGTTCAGGTAGCTAGCAGATAAGCCAACTCAGGGGAGGTGGGTGGGACGTGAGAATAGCTGCCTGCTTTCCCTGGATAACAACTGTTACGGTAAGTAACATTGCTTTATCCCAGGACAAGCAGGCAGGTATTCTCACTAGTGGGTGACCTCCAAGCTAACCTCAATGGGATGGAGGGAGAGTTGGCAACTTAGGAGAACAAATTTTGTAACACAGTTTGGCCAAACTGCCCATCCCATCTGGAGAAAGTATCCAGACAATAATGAGAGGTGAATGTATGAACCGAGGACCAAGTGGCAGCCCTACAAATCTCCTCAATCGGTGTCGATCTGAGGAAGGCTACAGAGGCTGCCATTGCTCTGACCCTATGGGCTGTGACCTTACAGGGAAGGGGTAATCCAGCCTGGGCATAGCAGAAAGAGATACAAGCCGCCATCCAGTTGGAGATGGTGTGCTTCGATACAGGTCGTCCCAACTTGTTTGGATCAAAGGAGACGAAAAGTTGAGGAGCAGTTCTGTGTGGTTTGGTGCGATCCAAGTAGAAAGCCAAAGCACGATTACAGTCCAGAGTGTGAAGAGCTGATTCTCCAGGATGAAAATGAAGCTTTGGAAAGAACACTGGAAGCACAATGGATTGGTTGAGGTGAAATTCAGAGACCACTTTAGGCAGGAATTTCGGGTGAGTGCGGAGGACCACCTTGTCATGATGGAATACTGTGAAAGGTGGGTCCGCCACCAAGGCCTGAAGCTCACTGACCCTGCGAGCAGATGTGAGGGCCACCAAAAAACCACTTTCCAAGTGAGAAACTTTAGTGGAGCCTTGCTCAGAGGCTCAAAAGGAGGTTTCATAAGCTGAGAAAGGACAACATTTAGATCCCAAACCACTGGAGGCGGTTTGAGAGGAGGATTGACATGAAAAAGTCCTTTCATAAATCTGGAAACCACAGGATGAGAAGAGAGAGGTTTCCCTTGTAGAGGCTGATGGAAAGCCGCAATAGCACTCAGGTGGACTCATATAGATGTCGACTTGAGACCAGACTGAGACAGATGTAAAAGATAGTCCAAAACAGAGGATAGGGAGGCTCGCTGAGGCTCCTTAGAATTGGAAATACACCATGATGAAAATCTAGTCCATTTTTGGGAGTAGCATTGACGAGTAGCAGGCTTCCTGGAAGCCTCCAAGACATCCCTCACCGCCTGGGAAAACTGGTGCGGAGTTACGTTGAGAGGAACCAAGCTGTCAGGTGGAGAGACTGCAGGTTGGGATGAAGCAGAGACCCCTGATGCTGAGTAAGCAGTGAAGGAAACACTTGAAGTAGGTACGGTTCCCTGCTGCTGAGTTGAAGTAGAAGGGAGAACCAAGGTTGCCTGGGCTACCGAGGAGATATCAGAATCATGGTGGCATGTTCGGACTTCAGCCTGACCAGAGTCTTTTGAATGAGAGGGAATGGCGGAAACGCATACAGAAAGCGATTCCCCCAATCCAGCAGAAAAGCATCTGCCTCGAGGCGATGAGGAGCATAGATCCTGGAGCAAAACTGAGGCAGCTTGAAATTGTGGGGAGCCACAAAGAGGTCTATCTGAGGCGTTCCCCACTGAGCAAAGATCTGATGAAGGGGCTTGGAATGGAGTGTCCATTCGTGAGGCTGGAGAAGACGACTCAGTTTGTCTGCCAAGACATTGTCCCTCCCCTGAATGTAGACAGCTTTGAGGAAGGCGTTGTGGCGAACCGCCCAATCCCAGACTCTGAGAGCTTCCTGGCAGAGGGAGGCCGAGCCCGTGCCCCCCTGCTTGTTGACATAATACATGGCGACCTGATTGTCGGTGCGAATGAGGACCACCATGTCGTGAAGCAGATGTGGAAAAGCTTGAAGAGCATTGAAGATGGCTCTGAGCTCCAGAAGATTGATTTGATGGAGTCGGTCCACACAGGTCCAGAATCCCTGAGTGCGAAGCCCATCCAGATGCGCTCCCCAGGCATAGGTCGAGGAATCAGTTGTGAGAACCTTCTGGTGGGGAGAAGAATGAAACAGCAAACCTCTGGATAGATTCGAAGAGGTCATCCACCAGAGTAGAGACTGCCGAAGAGCAGGAGTGACTGTGATGTGTCGAGTCAACGGATCCGACACCTGAGTCCACTGAGATGCCAGGGTCCACTGAGGAATTCTGAGGTGGAGTCTGGCAAACGGCGTCACATGAACTGTAGAGGCCATGTGGCCCAGGAGGACCATCATGTGTCTCGCTGAGATGGTCTGGCGAGAAGACACAGACTGGCAGAGATGAAGAAGAGCATCCATGCGCTGAGGAGGAAGGAATGCTCTGAGACGTACGGTATCCAGGACAGCCCCGATGAAGGGAAGAGACTGGGTCGGCTGTAGATGAGACTTGGGAAAGTTGATCTCGAATCCCAAACTCTGCAGGAACAGAATCGTTGACAGGGTCGCTGAGATGACCCCTGAGGCCGAGGGAGCCTTGATCAGCCAGTCGTCGAGGTAGAGGAATACCTAAAGACCCTGGTTCCGGAGGGCCGCGGCCACCACCACCAGACATTTGGTGAAGACTCTGGGGGATGAAGACAGGCCGAATGGAAGCACTCGATACTGCAGATGGAGATGTCCCACCCGAAATCTGAGGAACTTGCGAGAGGCCGGATGAATGGGAATATGAGTGTAGGCCTCCTTGAGATCCAGAGAGCATAACCAGTCGTTCTGCTCGAGGAGGGGGTAGAGAGAAGCAAGTGTCAGCATGCGAAACCTCTCTTTGACTAGGAATTTGTTGAGGACCCTGAGGTCCAAAATGGGTCGCAGGTCGCCCGTCTTCTTCGGAACAAGGAAGTACCGGGAGTAAAACCCCTGGTTCAGTTGGTCCGTCGGGACCGGCTCCACGGCACGAAGCCGGAGCAAAGCCTGAGCTTCCTGAAGAAGAAGGGCGGTCTGAGTCAAGTTGGAAGGATACTCTCTTGGAGGGTGGTCCGGAGGGACCCGATGGAAATGAAGAGAGTATCCTTCTTTGATGATAGTAAGGACCCAGAGATCGGTTGTTATGGCCTCCCAGCAATGATAAAAATGATGGAGGTGCCCTCCGATGGGAAAAACAGGGGGAGGCAGAACGAGGTTGGTTATGCCCTCGACAAGACAGTCAAAAAGGCTGAGTGGTCTTAGGGACAGCAGGCGACTGAGACTTAGGCTGACCCTTCTGGGGAGGCTGTCGCTTCGCCGGTTGCCTCGCAGGTGGAGTTTGCCTCGGCTGATAACGCCGCTGATAAATCAACGGCGGGCGAGAAGGTCGAGACTGCTGAGGCTTAGGCTTCGGCCGAAGGATAGATTGGAAGGACTTTTCGTGGTCAGACAACTTCTTCGTGACAGTCTCGATGGATTCGTCAAAAAGATCCGCCCCAGCAAACGGGACGTTCGCCAGGCGGTCCTGAAGATTCGGGTCCATATCAATGGTCCGCAACCAGGCCAACCGGCGCATCGCCACCGAGCAGGCCGCCGCTCGGGCTGAGAGCTCGAACGCATCATAGGCAGATTGCATTAACTGAAGCCGAAGTTGGGACAGCGAAGCAACCACTTCCTCAAACTCAAACCTAGCCTGGGACTCGATGTATGGTGTGAACTTCCGAAGCACAGGTAGAAAAAATTCCAAGTAGGCTGCAAAGTGGAAATTGTAATTCAGGACTCGAGACGTCATCATCGAATTCTGATAGATGCGTCGATCAAACTTATCCATGGTTCTGCCCTCGCGGCCCGGAGGCACTGAAGCATAGACCTGGCCAGGATGAGACCGCTTGAGCGAGGATTCGACCAGGAGGGACTGGTGAGAAAGCTGAGGACCCTCGAAGCCTTTATGATGCACCGTGCGGTACCGCGCATCCAATTTGCCAGGGACCGTAAGGATAGAGTAAGGAGACTCGAAGCATCGCATGAAGGTCTGGTCGAGGAGCTTGTGCAGGGGAAGCCGCAAGGACTCTGCCTGAGGACGAGGCAAGTGCATGGTATCGAGGTACTCCTTGGAATATCGAGACCCAGCATCGAGAGTAATGTCCATGTCATCTGCCATCTGCCTGAGGAACGATGAAAAGGACAGTTGGTCCGCCGTCGCCGGTCTGCAAGACGGACTAGAAGAAGAAGAGGCTTCAGGCTCCAGAGAGGCCTGCGAGCAACAGGACGAGTAGAAAACCTCGGGGTCCTCGAACTCCGGGCCCGGAGGAGGAGACCCAGTCGAAGCAGCATACCCCAACCGAGGCAATTTCTTCTGAGTCGAGACGGTCGAGTGCCGAGAGGAATGCTTCGAAGAATGTCTGGATCGATGCCCCTCTCGATGCCTGGAAGGGGATCGAGCCCGTCTGTGAGAAACTGGGTCAGACGCCTCCAAGGAGCAGATCGGACTCGATGCCGTCGATCGTAGAGGCGGAAGAGTCGGCGCCTCGCCCGACGCCGCCCAGGCTTGATAGGGGGTTCGGAAGAACTCGTCCTGCTTCCTGCTATGCCCAGGACTGGGTGGCCCCGAAGGTGGACGCCACACTGAGTCATGGGGCAGAGTAACCAGTTCCAAGGGAGGCAGGTCACTAAACGAGGCTTTCCTCGAGGGGATGGGCTCCAAGGGAGGCATATCACTAAGGGAGGCCCTCCTCGAGGGAATCGGTTCCAAAGGAGGCACAGCACTAACGGAGGACCTCCTCGAGGACCCGGACACACGCTCGCCGCTCCTCTTCGCCGAGCAACGAGGTCGTGCGGCGAGGAGGAGGAGGAGGGGCGGTCCGCCCCTCGAAGCCGAAGCTGGGAGGTCACCCTGGATGGTGGCAATCAGCCGAGGCCCCATGGTCTGCATGAGCTCCACGAACTGAGCCTCCAGAAGGGACTGCAACGAAGCCGATATGGAGGGATCCGCACCAAAAGGGGGCCCTTCCGCACGGTCTCCGCGCTCCTTCGGTGCTGCGTGCTTCTGCTTGCCAGTCTTCGGCACCTTGAGCACCACCGGTGGAACTATAGGGGTCGATACCTGCTCCGAGGAGACGGAGGAAGGCACCAGCGCCGAAGCCGGGGCCGAAACCGGTGTGAACGATGCCGGTTTCAGGAGGCCCGAAGCAGCCGGGGAGGCAGAGGGCTTCGCTGAAGGAGTCGAAGCACCCGACGATGTCGATGTCGAAGCTGCAGGATCCGATGAAGCTTCCATCTTGAACATGGACTCCCACAGTAGACAGCGGCGCTTAAACGCTCTCGCCGTCAGAGTGGAGCAAGGCCGGCACGATTTCAGGAAGTGATCTGGTCCCAGACACTGTAAGCAGCGTCGATGAGGGTCCGTGAGCGAAATCGCGCGCTGGCACTTGCTACACTTTTTAAAACCGGTAATCGGCCAGGACATAGGCCGGAAAAGCTCGGCCGCAAGGTCGAAGTCGCGGGGCCCCAGCCACGCGGCCGACCCGGTATCGGAAGGAAAAATTTTTTTTTTTTTTTTGAAAAAAGAAATCAAAGAAAGAAATAAATGCACAGGAGAGCCAAAAGAACTCAACCCGCGGCAAAATAGAAGGCAAAAAAAGAGATTCAATGGGCGCAAATTGAAGATAGACTTCTCAGCTCCGCGGAAGAAAAAGAACTGAGGAGACACGCCCGGACCATCGGGCGGGAATGCACTGGCGCATGCGCGGTGCGGGCATCTCGAAACTTCTGAGTTTCTTCAAGCAAGACATGCATGCAAGATGTCCGTATCGGGGTTCTGTCGGATGACATCACCCACTAGTGAGAATACCTGCCTGCTTGTCCTGGGATAATATTTCTTACAGAGGGTAAAATATTTAGGAGGTTATTTTAGAAGCATCCCCAGGATATATATAGCATCTTTACATGTGTAGATTGGCTATTATAGAGCAAGGGTTATTTAAACATGGAAATGCTTATACATACAGTGGTGCCTCGCATAACGGCCGCCTCGCACAGCGAACGCTGCGCACAACGAACTTCTTGTCTTGATCCGTACAACGGACTTCGTTTCACACAACGAAGTCGCCCGAGCTGCATCGCAAACCTCCCCCCGCCGCCACCGCATAGTTTTAAACCTCCCCCCGCCGCCACCGCATAGTTTTAAACCTCCCCCCGCCGCCACCGCATAGTTTTAAACCTCCCCCCGCCGCCACCGCATAGTTTTAAACCTCCCCCCCGCCGCCTGGGCCTGCGCTGATCTCTGAATGGCTGCAGTCAGCTCTCGCGGGACTCACAAGAACTAACTGCAGCCAGCTCTTGCGGGACTCACAAGAACTAACTGCAGCCATTCGGAGATCGGCATGGGCCCACACAGGCGTGCAGAGGAATTGCTCCTGATCTCTGCGCTTCTGGCCTGTACGCCACTGGCTGGGAAAGATGGGAGGAATTAAAAAAGGTACTGGGGAGTATGTGGGGGGTGATTATAATACACAGCAAGGATCAACAAAACCCCTGTCTCCCCTCCCCTTCACATATATCCCCTCTATATCATGCTAACAGCTCTAACAAGGTAAATTTATCTTTTTTTATGTCATCTTAGCATATTTTATGCTACAGAACGAATTATTTTTTTTTACATGTATTGTTATGGGAAAACGCGTTTCACATAACGAACTTTTCGCATAACAAACTTGCTCCTGGAACGAATTAAGTTCGTTGTGTGAGGCACCACTGTATTTATATTTCCAGGAGGTATGGCAAGGGCAGGGAGAAAAAGTGGAAAAGGCATAAGATGAATCCACATCAGTTAGAAAAAAGGTAAACGTCAGCATTTATTACTGCCTCAACACCTAGTTAAAAGGCAGCTATAAAGTCTGAGGTCTAGGCTAGTCCAATCACCCCGCCCCCAAATTTGATCCCCCACCAATGACCACACAAAACATTTAATCTTCTCCCCCAACCTCCTGATAGCCAATTCTTCTCCCCCTCCCCCCAAATGATCCAAACCTCCCACCCACTAAAGCAATCCCCAGGCACCCCCCTGACAAAATATCCTTATTTGTTAGCTTCCCTCTACCATGAAGTTATTACTATGGTTCTCAATAGGTACTTCAGAAGCAGGGCTGTAAGAGCAGAAGCAAATGAGCATCATTTTCTGCTCCCATCAGATACCGGTGATACAAGAAAGGCTTATAATGGGAATCATAAATTGGGGATCTACCAGGGGTCCTCTGGGGGTTAGAGCAGGTTAGTTATTGACATAGGGCTTGGGTGGGGGGTTTGCATGGCCAAAGGGGGCCAAACCAAGAATGGATTTGAAACACAGGTTTAGCAGTCTGTTTGCTGATTAACACATACCCACGTATTTACAAAATAACAATCTTAATCTCCATGAAAAACTCTATAGTTCATTGTACTAAGTAACACTCTGATGATCTCAACATACAATCCAAACTAAATCCCACTGAAGGGTATTTAAAGGAGACCATGGAGAAAAATGGTCTCAGCAACCCACTTAGATAGGGATAATTCAATTCCAGGATACCAAATTATTAGGGTTTTAAGATTACCATCACTGATTAAATCACCTCCACTTCCTTTTCTTGTGTAACCAATTTTAGATGTATCATAAATTAATTATTCTTTTTTACTTTTTCTTTGCAATCCCGCAACACTTGGGGCTATTAGTCACAGCAGTGACTAATAGCCCCAAGTGTGGCAGGATTGCAAAGAAAGTGTCCTGAGAACCCTTGAAAAAGTTGTGGTTAGTGGCAAAATGGGTCCCCGTCAGGCATATCAATACTCTGCACACTTTAAAGATAAGTGATAATTTGCTGTGCATAAAAAGAATTATTAATTTATGATACAGCTAAAATTGGGTACACAAGAAAAGGAGATGGAGGTGATTAGGTCAATGATGGTAATCTTAAAACCCTAATAACTTGGAATTTGGATTGAGATATCTTGGGATTGAATTATCCCTATCCAAGTGGGTTGCTGAGACCATTTTACTCCATGGTCTCCTTTAAACACCCTTCAGTGGGATTTAAAGTCTGACTACTCCTCCTGCATGCTCCACAGTATTCCCCAGACCTAGGGGAGAAGACCTACAAACACCTTCCGAAACCATCCCAGGAACAAACCCTCCCCCCAAGCAAACAACCTCATCTACTCAAAAACTTCAAGTAACACTAAAACAGAATTTACATCAATAAAATGTGCATACATGAACATCAGATCCCTAGGTCCAAAAAAAAGAGATTATAAGGGACTGGATAGAAACAGAAAAACTTCCTCACAGAAATATGGCTAACCTCAGATGCCGACCCCATAATTACAGAAGTGTGTCCACAAGGCTACAAAATACAAGTAGTTTGCAGAGACAAAAACGAGGGAGAGGACTAGCCATCCTAGCCAAAAACACTCTAAATATAGCCCTACAGGACAAAGCCTCCACCCCACACATGAATCTACTCATATACCAACTATCAAGACCCACACTCAAAGGAACCTTAACATACCTACTTTGCTACATAACACCAGGAAAATGGAACATAGCAAAATCAAAATTTGAAGAATTTATTCTCAGAAACTCTGTCACATCAACATACAACCTAATCCTGGGCGATCTTAACTTGCACCTAGAAGATGAATCTTCCAATCAAACAGAAAACCTCCTCGCATTCCTCAAAACCCTTTCCTACATAATCCTGCCCACAAACCACACACAAACAGGGCCACCAACTTGACAGCTGCCTTCATGTCCCAAGCATCCACCACACAAGAAATACACACCACAAACGGAACTTGGTCTCACACCTTCTGGTCAGACCACTACAGGTACACCTTCAAAATCAATTGGACACAGAGCAAAACCAAACAAAATAACCAAAGCTTAACATACGAAACACACAAAAAGATCGACCCACTTAAATTCTGGAACAAAGTAGACACCATGATCCAAGATAGCAACCCCAAGGATTTCCTAAACTACTGGCACACTCTAAGCACAGCCATCCTTGAAGACATGATACAACCACAAATAAAAACCAGAATCTGCAGATGCTCAGACAAATGGTTTGACAATGAACTACTACAACTCAACGACAATGCAGACGTCTTGAAAGAGAATGGAGAAAAGACGACCAAGAACACACAAAAACAACCTGGAGAATATTGAACAAACAATACAAACAAAAGCTAAAAGAAAAAAGAAAATCATACTACACCAGTCAAATAGGCACAGAAATCCAAGACACCAAAAAACTTTTCAAACTACTAAAGGAACTCACAGACTCCAAACCCTACCTAGCCACCAATACTGCCCCTCCCCCCACAGCAAACTGGTTGAATTCTTCAGAAACAAAATCTCAACAGCCAGAAACACTTTCACCAGGACCCCAAGCCATCTCGACGAAATCTCACTACCACACATAGAAAAAGAGGCCTATGCAGCAGACAGAAACTGGTCAGACTTCCCAAACTTACAATGGCCCGACCTAGAAAGACTCTACAACAAATACAATCATGCAGCCTGTGACCTCAACCACTGCCCCCCATATCTGTTAAAAGCAGCCAGCACTAAATTCCGCACCTACCTCATGCGGTGGATTAGTTACATGCTAACAGAGGGCCAGTTTCCACAAGACCTATCCGAAATCATCATAACCCCTATCCTGAAAGACTCAAATGGAGCTACAGATCAGCCATCCAATTATAGACCTATAGCCTCCATACCGCTTTACGTCAAGCTAATGGAAGGCCTCATAGCAAAACTTCTCACCGAATACTTAAAAAACCACAACATACTCCACCCCTCACAATCAGACTTCAGAGGCAACTACAGCATAGAAACACTAGTGGTCACCCTCTTAGACACAGCCAAACAACACCTAAGTAAAGGCAAAAAAATACTACTCATACAACTCGATCTCAAAGCAGCATTTGACCTAGTAGATCACAACTTCCTACTACAAATACTGGAGGCTATAGGAATCACAGGCAGAGCCTACAATTGGTTTGAAGGATTCTTCCGCTCAAAAAAATAGAGTTAAAGCAAACAAGAAACAGTCGGAATCCTGGAATAAACCCTGCAGAGTCCCCCAAGGCTCCCCACTATCTCCAACACTCTTCAACCTTTACATAACCACACTTGGTACACGCTTGGATGAAATAGGCATAACTTCGTACAGCTATGCAGATGACATCACCATCCTCCTGCCTTTCGACCACACCAACCCCAGCACAACGAACAAACTACACACTGCACTAGAAACAGTGTCAAAATGGATGAAAAACCACAAATTGAAGCTGAATCAAGACAAAACCAATTTCTTACTTCTAGAAAAAAACAAAACCCCAACCATAACAAACCTAGAAATAGACTCCATCACATACCCCATGCAACCCAACCTAAAACTGCATACAATACAAATTCTACTGCACCCTATTCATAGCCCTAAATGGAAATGGATCAAGCTATCTGAGCAACCGCCTAAACAGGAAAAACACATCCAGACCAAGGAGAACTCATGCATACTTAACCCCCCGCCCCCCAATCAAAGGTATACAAAGCAAAAAAATATACGACGGACTATTAGCCACTAAGAACTTAAAACCTTTCTATTCAAGAAATTTATCAAATGATCTAACTAAACCTGATTGACCCTCCACAGATCCCGACACATACTACATCTATTAACCATGTATTCTCCCTGGAAATGCCCAGGCCAACTCTTGTTGTAAACCACCTAGAACTGAAAGGTATTTGCAGGATGGAAGACACCAATGTAATGTAATGTAATGAATGTTGAGATCATCAGAGCGTTACTTAGTACAATGAACTATATAGTTTTTAAGGGAGATTAAGATTGCTATTTTGTAAATATGTGGGTATGTGTTAATCTGATGGTTGTATTATTTTTATGTTTTAAATCATGTACTTCCTGGAGATTTCTAATTTTATTCTTATCGTAACCTGCCTAGAATTGTAAGGTTAAGGTGGAATATCTATAATAATAAAACTTTGGTGGGCAAGCGCACTTGAAACTCCGTGCCTCCGCATGCGCAGTAGGGTAGAACTATGCCTGCAGTGGTTTTATCATTGCCCTCCTTCGGTGACGCTATGAGGCCGAAGCCAGTGATGACCTGGTCTACCGGGGGGGGGGGGGGGGAAGGGGGAAAGCGGACTGCCCCAGGTGGAAGCATGAGGCCTTGGGGGTCATAGTCCGAGAACTTCCAGGTGGGGGAGAACAGCAGGGAGGGTTGTGGCTCTGTTGTGATCCCAGGGCAGGCAGAAGGTTTAATCGCGGCTCTGCAGCAGTCCTTCGGGGGCTCCTGGCAGCGCTGAAGATGAGGCAGCAGTCCGGGAAGAGCAGAAGAGGCCGGGAAGAGCAGGAGAGGGTCCAGGGAACGAGTTAGAAGACAGCAGGAATGTGAATGGACCCCAGCTAGGTAAACAGGTAGGAGAGACAGTACATGGATGGGGTGGGCCACCACCACCTCGGCAAGCGAGGGCTAAAGGAGCCCTCCCCCCCTGCCCAGAGAAAGTGAAAGCATGGAGGAATGCGGAAGTGCACGTTGGGGCTTGGTTCAGCTCGCCATGGCCCAGCAGTTCGTGAGTTTCCTGCGGAGCAGCATCAGGCGGCAATCCAGCACCAAGGGTGAGTGAACGGAGTCTGGAGGGGAGATGGGATGCATTTGCCCGTTGTATAGCTGGGCAGATGTGTGTGGGCAGCTGGCCACAGCTGGACTGAGGAAAGGGCAAGGGATCCCTTAGCTGGCACAGCTGGAAGGCGGCTTCAGTGAGGGTCTGGGCAGGGAGAGAGACAGAAAGAAAGAAAGACAACGGAGGGAGAGAGACAGAAAGAAAGAAAGATAGACATTGGGAGGGAGAGAGACAGAAATAAATATAGACAGCGGGAGGGAGAGCGATAGAAAGAAAGGAAGAAAGAGACAGGGGGCAGGGAGAGAGAAAAAGAAAGAAAGAAAAAAAGATAGACGGGGCAGGGAGAGATACAGAAAGAAAGAAAAAAAGATAGACAGGGCAGGGAGAAAGACATAAAGAAAGAAAAAGATAGATGGGGCAGGGAGAGAGAAAGAAAGAAAGAAAGAAAGACAGCGTGAGGGAGAGAAACAGAAAGAAAGGAAGAAATAGACAGGGGGCAGGGTGAGAGAAAAAAGAAAGAAAGAAAAAAAGATAGATGGGGCAGGGAGAGATACAGAAAGAAAGAAAAAAAGATAGACGGGGCAGGGAGAGAGAAAGAAAGATAGACAGAGCAAGGAGACAGAAAGAAAGAAAGAAAGAAAATGATAGATGGAGGCAAGGAGTCAGAAAGAAAGAAAGAAAAACCATGGAAGGGAGTGAGACAGAAAGAAAGATAGACAGCGGGAGGGAGAGAGACAAGAAGAAAGAGACAGCGGCAGGGAGAGAGACAGAAAGAAAGAAAGACAGACAGACATCTATTTTAGCACCCGTTAATGTAACGGGCTTAAACACAAGTAAGTCAATAAATATAATGTAAGGTTCCATATAAACCAGTGTCTTGCAAAGTTCTGGAAGCTGCGGAATACTAAATCCTGTGCTGCGGATGGAAAGCATCTGGAAATGTGCAGATGTTGACTTGTTGATGTCATGTGCATGCATGATGTCATCATGTTGACATCTGTGCATACACAAAGATCCACCAGACGGGGCCTTGATCCATCAGTGGGGGGTGCTGCAACAGGAGGGGGATGCTGCAACAGGAGAGGTGCCATCACAATCTGTCTGCCTACAGAGCATGAATCTCACTGCGAGAGGCACGTTCTATAGGCAGTCAGCCAGCACCAGCGCCTCTCCGCCTCACCGGCATCTCACGGCATACCCGGAATCTCATGCCGTGGCACACAGTTTGCGATACACTGACCTAAATGCTGCCTAAACCACATCTCTTTGCAATCTACATGTAGTACAGATTTACATGTGTAAAATAAAGGCTGCTCTTTACACAGAAATTGTGCCAAAGGCTTCTAAAATAAGAGTCATAGCATATCCCAGCACAAGCACAATCATAAACAAGTCAGTCAGCATTCTATCAGGTCGGTTTCATAACATTAGGAATTAATGCAAATAGACTGATCCTGCTGAGTCTAAGAGAGGTACGTTACAATGTATTTGACATTCTGGCCAGAAAAGTGTGAGACATTAAATGGACGACTTGCCCTGTAATCAAATATCACAGGTACTACTTATCTATTAAATGACAAATTAACAGAGAAAAATCAATTAGGAAACAATAACTCCGTCTTTACAAATATAGGGGCCCTTTTACTCAAGGACATTACACCCTAATGTTTAGCGCATGGAAAAAAAAATTTTTTTCCAGTTAGTGTGTGTGACTCTCTTGTTATTTATTATTTTACAAATATTTTGGGGAGAGGGCATCTCAAGGGTGAGAAACGAACACAGAAGTGTTATCCATCTAGTGCATTCAAATTAGCACATACTAACTGTATAACACAGATTTAACACTTAGGCCTCCTTTTATGAAACTTGCTAAAGCAGTTTCTAGCGTGGGGAGCCATACTGAATGGCCCGCGCTGCTCCCGACGCTCATAGAGTTCCTATGAGCGTTGGGAGCAGCACGGGCCATTCAGCACGGCTCTCTGCACTAGAAACTG
The DNA here is from genome assembly GCF_902459505.1 of Geotrypetes seraphini. Classification (NCBI taxonomy): domain Eukaryota; kingdom Metazoa; phylum Chordata; class Amphibia; order Gymnophiona; family Dermophiidae; genus Geotrypetes; species Geotrypetes seraphini. The sequence goes on from NC_047085.1 coordinate 93,776,264, forward strand.
CTATCGCAGTTTCGTAAAAGAGAGGGCTAGTACCTCCTAAATAGAAAGCAGTACATACTTCCACAAATTTTTTTGCAAGTCCTGCACACTAATGGAAAGATTAATGCAGGACCTGCAAATAAATATATAAATAAATACAAACATTAAATACTTCCACCCAAATTCTAACATATTTTAGTAAAATGGCCCTTCGCTTAGCAATAAAAAAGGCAGACAATATATGTGTGTGTGTGTGTGTGTGTGTGAGTGTGCATGCACAATATGTATGCATGCCTGTCATTTGTAAAGATAAGCATTACTTAGTAGTTATTCCATATTATGTAAACCATATATTTCTACTGCTTATGTACCTAAGAATCAGATTTTTGCAAGATTCTCTTTCCCCCTTGCACTGAATACCATTAAAAATGGAAAACTAAAAAAAAAAAATATATCCTATGCAGATATCAATGTAAATAAATAGGTTTCAATCTACTAAAGAATGCAAAAGCAGTAGAATAATCAGCTATACAAAAAATGTGAATTCCTTGAACAGCACTCAAATTAAAACAGAAACATTTCTGAAACACTGCTTATAATAGAACATTCTAAATTATGTATTAGTTTTGAACAGCATTTTCTTCAGCTGTGCATCATCTTTTGTTCAGCTGGTTAAAATCCCAGGAGTACTAAGAAAAGGCAGCAGCTCCTGCTGCTCTTTGTTCCCAGCAGGGAGAAATCCCTTTTGGTGGTCCTAAGGTTAATACACTACCCCCCTTCCCATACCTGTCATTCTGAATAGACTTCACAGTCCCTGCACACAGACAAACAGGCTGACCTGGCCAGCCAGTCTGACCCTTGGGCAGGAAGACGATCACATCTGGTTATTAATATCGGGTATTATAAAATGTAATCTTCCAGGCAACAGAGAAGTGGGCTAGCAATTATACAGTACGCATCATATATCAATCAGCAGGCAGAACAGTCTGTGATCCTATCTGTGCTAAAGCCTTCTGCTCTTCAACATGAGTTTTAAAATAAAAGGTCTATTCATATCTACAAAGCATGAATAACAGAAGCGAAGCTAAGAACCTGAGGTGTTTATACTATTCATCCATATGCTTGTATTAGTTCTGTACACTATCTCCTTTTTAAAACTTTACCTTGCATATTTATTTGTATTTATTTTACTTTAGGTATTTTATGCACTGCTTATAGCCTAAGCGGTTTACATTCAAGTACACAAGTATTTTTCCCTATCTGTTCTGGTGGGCTCACAATCTGACTAATGTACCTGGGGCAATGGAGTGTTAAGTGACTTGCCAGAGTCACAAGGATCAGCACTGGCCTGAACCTGTATGATCTGTTTATAGATGAGAATTTATACACAACAAATGAGGAAAAAGAACATTCTAACTTAGCTACAAAAAATATTTTGCAAATGAAATGAAAAATATAAAAGGCAATTTTTCTAATCACGTTCTCTACGCAGAAGATAATTTTATAATAGAGTACATAATTTGTATGGTGGGAATGCACATAAATTATTCCTGTTTTAAAGGGGAAAGAAATGACCCATATACATTTATTCCCATCCTCACACATGCTTAAGGGTCTCTTATACAAAGCCGTTTAGTGAGGGCTGCTGCGGTAATGGTCCTGAAGCCCATAGGGATTTAAAGGGCTTTGGGGCCGTGTGTCAGCCGCTAGCGCAGCTTTGTATAAGGAGGGGTAAATTTGCAATGACTATTGTATAAGCGTATATGTGGATTTTATAAAATGTGCACATAAATGGAAATGCACTTCAGAGAACGTAAGCAGTGCGCACACACACACACTTTTCAAATTAACAAATAGAAATAAAACAAAAGATGGAAAATAAGAAAATATGTTATTGGACTACCGGTAATACATTTTTCAATCAGTTTTCAGAGGCCAACACCTCCTTCCACAGGCCAGTACATTATATTGGAGTTATGGTATCCTGTCCTGAACTGAAAAAGGAGGTTTTGCTCTCCAAAGGTTAGTCAAAAATGTATTAAAATTAATCCAATAGGAAGATCAGCTTAGTTCTATTTTCTATTTATAAATGTTTATCAACGCAGCTACTATATCCCACAACAAAAAGAAGGCACAAACCCATGTGAAGAAATACAAAACATGACGTTATTAGAATGGTGATTTTCATTCTAATATTGATACTGTGAGTTGGATCTTTTTAATGCTTTTATTTATTTCTCTTCCTTCAGAGAGAGTGAATGGGATTTGAACCAGAAGCATTAGAGTAAAAGGCTGCAGGTTTAACCAGTATGCTATACAGGGAGCTAGCAAGTTGCATAGCAATTGTAAAACTAGGTCCTTTAGGCATTGTAATGGAAGTTTACTTTTCAGCATAGTTTGGGCTTCAGATAGACTTGAGTTCTATGGACAGAACTTAGGCATAGTTTAGATGTTCTTAATACATCTGCTAAATAGCTCTCTGGGTTTTTATTTTTGCTTTATTAAGCTCAAAATACATTTAATAAGGCACCACATAAACAGGGCACATCAAAACAGATATATTGCATGCAAAACCTTCTATTTTTGTGGACAAACAGCAATGCTATTTGTAAAAAATGCATTAACAAGCACAGCACATGAAAAACACAGCTTTATGTTTCTTGCTAAAAAGCTACCATTTTTTTCTGACTAAACAGTGCTCCAATCAGCTCATTACTGAAAGCAAGGAAAGCACATGAAAAAAATATATAGATTGCATATATAACTTCATTTGCAAAAGCTTAAAAACTGAAAAAAAAAACCAAATGGAGGTGTGCAGCTGCACAATGCTGACCTCATTGTGAGATCATCAAGGTGCACCTGCAAGGTAGAATGCCACAATTAAAATATGTGCTGGGATTTGAACCCATGACCTCTGGAAGATGAACAAAAAGCTTTTACCTATTGAGCCACAGCCATTTAATTTCAGTTAAGGGGTTCCTATCATGAGAGCTTAGTGATCCTAGCCATGTGAAGGTGAAAAATCTGAGATCATAAGTTAGCAAATCCCTAAGCTACCATATCAGATGTGAGGAAGAAAGATATTAGTGGAAGCTGTCATGGCTCAATGGAATGTCCGGTGCAGTACTCGGAGAGATCGCCCAGGAAAGAGACTTTGGAGTACTGGTAGACAAGTCAATGAAGCTGTCCACGCAATGTGCTTCCATGCATCCAAAAAGTGCAAGCCTGCCTGGCCCCGCAGACACTCTTTCCCTACAGGGAAACCTCCGTTTCGCTAAGCTGCGTCAGGAGAATGATTCAAGCCTACTCCACCAGCAACTGTGGAGGCTCTCCAAGTGCTCCAACTGCTCACATCCACACACATAGAAGCTGAAGCGTGGGATTCTCCAGCAACCAGTGTCTTCAAAATGGAGTACAGACTCCTCCCCTTTCAGTCAAACCAATCCCCAGCCAGCTTCAACCAAAGAATGCCACCCACTCAATTCAGGCATTCAGCCCAGCTGGGTGGACAGTTTGTAGATTGTAGATCCATCTTTGTTATCTCTGACGTAGCTGACGTCTCCAGTCATCATGTAAGTGTGTAGATGTAAGCAGTTGGAGCACTTGGAGAGCTTCTACGGTTGCTGGTGGAGTAGGCTGGAATCATTCCCCTGACGCAGCTCAGCGAAACAGAGGTTTCCCCGTAGGGAAAGAGTGGCTGTGGGGCCAGGCAGGCTTGCACTTTTTAGATGCATGGAAGACAGGCCTGGACACCGTCTACAGCTAAGTGTTTGTTTGTTTTTTCCTGCTTACCATTGACTCTGTTTGAGACTCATATATGTGCTGCTTGATTTATTTACATTTTTTGAAGTTTTGTTATTTGGTGTGCTAGATTTTTTTTGAGGTGGTTTCTACGAGGGCTACTATAGTGTTTCTCACTGCTGAGTGAACTGATACATTTTGGACCTTGCTTAATGGTTGTTTATAAGTGGAGTTTCTTGCCATATGAAGATGAACTGAGGCTTTTTCTCCACTTTTTTTCCTTTTTTCTTGTTGTTTGTGTGTTAAGTGAATGAGCGGGTCTCTGTATGAGTACAGTTGGTAGACCTGGTAGTGTCTAGGTAGGTCCCTCCTATGGTTTCCAATAGGGCATAATTCATTAGTTTTAGGAGTTTGTATGTCCTTCCTGAGATTTTTTTTGCTTCTGAATTATCCTTAGTCCCATCCCATTGCTTTACCTTCATCCTAAAACAATCCCATTGCTTTACCTTCATCGTAAAACAGAAGAAAAGAGCATTTGTATCCTAAAAACAATCACAACGACTGGAAGCCAAAGAAGCCTATCTGGTGAAATCTAGAACTATTAAAACAGCAGTCAGAGATGCCAAACTCTGGATGGAAGAAAATTTAGCTAAGAATATTAAAAAGGGGGATAAATCCTTTTTCAGGTATGTTAGTGACAGAAAAAGTAACACAGACGGGATAGTGCGCCTAAGGAAACCCGGCGGTAACTATGTAGAATCGGACTCCGATAAAACCAAACTACTAAATTAATACTTCTGCTCAGTCTTTACCTATGAGGCGCTGGGATCCTGTCCACAGCTGCAAACAAGGGAGAGCTCAGAAGACCCATTCTGGAATTTTGAATTTACCACCAGCAGCGTCTACCAAGAACTATCAAGGCTCAAAGTGAACAAAGCCATGGGACCGGATAAACTGCACCCCAGAGTGCTTAGGGAATTGAGAGATGTCCTGGCGGAGCCATTAGCACGGGAAAAGTCCCATTGGACTGGAAAACAGCTAACGTCATTCCGCTCCACAAAAAGGGTTGCAGGTCAGAGACAGCAAATTACAGACCGGTAAGTCTCACATCCATAGTGTGCAAACTTATGGAAACGTTGATTAGACACAAATTAGATACGATTCTGAACGACGATAGATTGAGGGATCCCCACCAGCATGGATTTACAAAGGGAAGGTCCTGCCAATCCAATCTAATCAGCTTCTTTGACTGGGTAATGAAAAAGCTAGATAAGGGAGAGTCCCTGGATGTAGTGTATTTGGACTTCAGTAAGATTATTGAACAAGATGAGTTTGTTGGGACTAGGAGAAACATTGACTGCATGGGTTAAAGACTGGCTCAGTGGCAGACTTCAAAGGGTGGCGGTAAATGGTACTCCCTCCGAAACATCGGAAGTGATCAGTGAAGTGCCGCAGGGCTCAGTCTTGGGTCCAATCCTATTTAATATCTTCGTACAGGACCTGCCTCAGGGACTTCAAGGTAAAATTACATTATTTGCCGATGACGCTAAACTATGCAATGTAGTGGGTGGAGTTACTGGGCCTGACACTATGACGCAGGACCTACTTTTACTGGAGCAATGGTCTACTACTTGGCAACTGAGTTTTAATGCCAAAAAGTGTAAGGTTATGTACCTTGATAGCGGAAACCCATGCAGAACTTGCACTCTGAATTGCGAGACCTTAACAAGAACTGATGCAGAATGGGACCTGGGAGTAATCATTAGTGAAGACATGAAGACTGCCAATCAAGTGGAGAAAGCTTCATCCAAGGCTAGACAATTGCTGGGTTGCATCCGAAGAAGTTTTGTCAGCCGAAAGCCTGAAGTGGTAATGCCACTGTACAGGTCCATGGTGAGACCTCATCTGGAATATTGAGTTCAATTTTGGAGGCCACATTATCAAAAGGATGTGCCTGAGAATAGTCAGTTCAGTGAATGGCCACTAGGATGGTCTCAGGACTCAAGGATCTCCCATATTAAGAACGTCTAGGTAAGTTGCAGCTATACTTTTTCGAGGAACACAGAGAGAGGGAAGACATGATAGAGACATTCAAATAAGTTACTGGCCGTATTGAGGTGGAAGAAGACATCTTTTTCTTTACAGGACCTAGGGCGACAAGAGGGTATCCATTAAAAATCAAGGGTGGGAGATTTCATGGTGATATTAGGAAGTATTTCTTCACCAAAAGAGTGGTTGATCGTTGGAATGATCTTCCACTTCAGGTAGTTGAGGCCAGCAACGTGCTCGATTTTAAGAAAAAATGGGATAAACATGTGGGTTCACTTCGAGGAAGTGCTTAGGGAGAGGGTTCTTTGAGTGGGCAGACTTGTTGGGCCAATGGCCCTTTTCTGCCATCATACTCTATGGGGTTCATAATAATAATTTTTTTAAAATGTCTAAAAAGTGTCCTAAATGGTTACTTGGACGATCAAAAAGCCTGATCGTCCAAGTACCCATAACCAAAGCTGGTTTTTAGATGCATCTAGATGCACAGAGAGAAAAGAGGTGTGTTTAGAGGAGGGGAAAGGGCGGGCAGTGGGCGGGAGGTGGGATGACCTACATCTAGGCGTACAACAGGTATAACCAAAACATTTACAGGTTGCCTAGTCGGCACTTAGACCTTTTTGACTTAGACAAAGTCAAACCAGGTCTAAGTGCCCATGTGCCTAAGGCCCCGCCCACAGGAGGGGCCTAAGGCTCCCGGGCCTATTCTGATTGGCCCAGGCACCTCAGGCCCCACCTGTGGGCGGGGTTTCTGTCACCTGGACCAATCTGGCTCCAATCTGGACCCAGCTGGTCTGCCAGACGGGCGGGCTTGGCACCCATCCGTCTGGCCAACTTACAGGTAAGGGGAAGGAGTGGAGGTTGGGGTGGGGTGTTGTTGGGTCAGCCAGGGGGGTCACGGGTTGGTGGGGGGGACTGATCAGGGGTTCAGGGGGGCAGTCATTGGGGGGAGGGGGGTTATGTTGAGGGCAGGAGGGCCTGGGATCCCTCCTGCCCATATTGTAGTGGGGGGTGGGGAGAAGGGGGTCGCCGGGGCCAGGAGGGCTTGGGCTCCCTCCTGGCCAAATCCAATAGGGGGGACGCCGGGGCCAGGAGAGCTTGGGCTCTCTCCTGGCCCTTTCCTTTCGGAGGGGGGGTGCTGGGGCCAGGAGAGCTTGGGCTCTCTCCTGGCCAGTTCCTTTCAGAGGGGGGGTAAGATCGCCGGAGCAAGAGGGCTTGATCTCCCTCTTACCCCGATGTTGTCGGGGGGGGCGGGGGGAGGTCGCGGTTCGACATGGCAGAAGGGCTTTGGCCCCCTCCTGCCTGGATCGTTGTGGGGGGGGGATTCTGTTGTTTTTGACAGACACCGGTTACAGAATCCAGCTTTCAGGTGAAGGAATGGCTCCTCCTTCGCCTAAAAGCCCTTCTGTTGGACGTTTGGGGCTTAGGCGTTTTTTTGGTTCATTATGGGTAAAAAGTGTAGACGTCGTGGGGGTGTACTTGTAGACGTAGTGGTGATCTGGGCATTTAGTAGAGGCAGGCCATAATCAAAACAAGGACGTTTGTTTTGGTTATGGACACTTTCCCTGCTTCTGCTTTGAACGTTTAAGGACTTAGGCCAAATGTTTTTTTTTATTATGCCCTTCTATGTTTCTATCCTTCCTCCTCCAAAGCAATGGCTTGTGCACTGGCTAGAGTTTAGCCAGATGGACAACAAGCATCTTTATTGCATGTTTAATTTCTGCTATTTTGGTCCAACATTAAAAAAAGAGAACTGTTAAGAGGTTGGGTGCTTCATCATTTAGACGTAATTTACTCTTACAATCTTCTCTTTGCTTAGCCCATTGTATGAAAAAGATACCACCTGGGCTGTTTAAAGACAGCTGTTATCCACTGTATTCAGATGAGCTGGGCCTAGGAAGTTGCAAAGCTAAGCAGAAGCATGTAAAACGTAATGGGAAAAAAGGGCTGCATATGGAAAGTTTATGGGTCAGGTTGTGTGCTTTTTGTTTTTTTCTAGATATCTGTTTTATATTTATGTATGGACTTGTGTTTCAAAAAATTAATTTCAGATGTTCAAAGAATTATTTTCTGTCAATAATTTTTAAAACTATCTTGCATTTTCATTGTGCTGATAGATTGACATTATTATAGGATACACATAGACATGGTTATAAGAGATACATTGCCATTGCTGAGAGCACAAAGTTGAATTACATATGTTAAAAGTTTCAGGTAGATAAATAGGTATTGCATATTTGTTCCTTAACTTTTGAAGTCACTTTTCCATGAATACGGATCTCCTAGTCTGTGATGCATATGAGCTCTTTAACAGTTCAAACCTGCCTGAATAGAAAAATGGGCTTTGAGTAGTGGTAAATATTTCTGAAAATGAAAAATGTAGACATTAATTATTTGCAGCTCTTGATCTCAGCACCCCTAGCCATCAGTTTTGTGGTACTCCTCATCAATTTCACACTGGGAGAGCAGCCCAGGGCTCACAACTGGGATGCCGAGATCAGAAGCTGTATGATTAGTGGCCAGAAAATACCAAGCATGATTTGCTTGGTCATGTGAAATTGCCATGCTACAAGACCTAAAGATATATTTAGAAAAAAATACTTTGTATCCATTTATGTTGCTGGCCCTTTAAGAATCTCATATGACCTATGGAAAGTTAACTTGCTTATTATGTTGTATACATTTTAAAATGTAAAGAGCCATAATGTAAACAAACCCAAAATGTTTATAAACATCTCTAAGCAACTGCTTTCTATAGCACTGAAATTAAAACAAAATTATTCATGTAAGGCTTCAGTCTATGGTTATAAACCACAAAAAGCATTTGTAAAATAAATGCTTTGAGTTCTAAGGTCAGCACTACATCATTGTCATATGCATGGTATTTAAGTAAGTGTTCCAGTTGGCCTGGGAGACTGTCAAGTATTAAAAGGCAGGCAACCTTCTGGAATCGGTGACCCGAAACAACAAAAACACATGTACATATTGAAATATATTATTATATATCCTTAAATTTGGGCTTGAAGTAAACTGGCTTGTTCAGCCTTGGAAATAAAACACCATATTTTATCAATTCCAAGGAAGTTCATTCTTAAGAAGAGTAGAATTTTTTTTTTTTTTAAGGATTTGATATAGAAGGAAAAATTATGTTCTTACCTGTTAATTTTCTTTCCCTTAGATGAAGCAGATAAATCCAGAGACCAATGGGATAGCCCACATCTACCAGCAGGCGGAGATAGAGAAACGGATTAACATAGAAACATAGAAAAAGACGGCAGATAAGGGCCGCGGCCCATCTAGTCTGCCCACCCCAATGACCCTCCCCTATTTATCTCTGTGCAGAGATCCCACGTGACGATCCCATTTCTTCTTAAAATCAGGCATGCTGCTTGCCTCGATCACCTGGAGTGGAAGTCTATTCCAGCGATCAACCACTCTTTCGGTGAAAAAGTATTTCCTGGTGTCGCCGTGCAATTTCCCGCCCCTGATTTTCCATGGATGTCCTCTTGTCGCCGTCGGACCTTTGAAAAAGAAGATATCTTCTTCTACCTCGATACGGCCCGTGAGGTATTTGAACGTCTCGATCATGTCTCCCCTCTCTCTGCGTTCCTCGAGTGAGTATAGCCATAATTTATCCAGCCGTTCCTCGTACAGGAGATCCTTGAGTCCCGAGACCATCCGGGTGGCCATTCGCTGGACTGACTCAAGCCTCAGTACATCCTTGCGGTAACAGATGGTCCTATTGGCTGGCACTCCTCCTGTTTATCCAGTATAGCTCCTTGCCCAAGCATCCGTAACCATCAATAGGCAAAGAATGTAAAAAACTTATTTCCCATAACAAATCTCAAAATGCAATAATACAGAAAACAACCTGCCATAATAACAAACTGCGAAAGTTGCAAAAGAAAAAACCGAGAGACAATATCCAGAAAGGGTGGGGCTCTGGATTCATCTGCTGCGTCTAAGAGAAAGAAAATTAACAGGTAAGAACATAATTTTTCCTTCCCTAGCAACAGCAGCAGATGAATCCAGAGACCAATGGGATGTAGCAAATCAATCTTCAATCTGGGTGGGAAGCAAACGCCGCCTCCGCAACAACCGAAACACAAAACGCCCCTACCGCATGCGCCCCCACATCCAAGCAGAAATGCGGAGAGAAAGCACTCTCGGAAGACCAAGTAGCCACGAGACAAATCTCCTCCAAGGAAAAACCTCTGGGCTGAGCCCAAGAAGTAGCCATCGCTCCGGCGGAATGGTCATGAAGTTCTTTCGCCAACCGCTTCCCTGCCAGCAAGCAAGCATAAAGAATGTCCTCCTGGACCCATCGAGCGATGGAGGCTTTGGACGCCACCATATGTTTGAGGCGTCCCTTGAAGAATACAAAAAGGTGATCTAAATAACTAAAAGTCATTAGAAACCTTGCTCGCTGAGAACGCTACGCACTTTCAAAAAAAAAAAAGCAGTAAATAAAAGCACGTCTCCCCATTTCTCCTCCCAGGAAGAAAGAAGGAAAAGTGAGTGTGTCATAAAAGAAAGGATGACACCTCCTTAGAAAGAATTGTGGTACCGTCCAAACTGATACCCCAGATTTCGGAAATCAGAAATAGGAATCCCCGCTGAACAAGGCCTGCAACTCGGAAAACTGCAGAGCCGAAGCCATGGCCACAAGAAACCCCGTGTTCAATGGAACAAGGAGAAATGAAGCCTTCGGTAAACTGCGAAGAAGTACCTGAAGATTGTACTCCGGACATGGCTTTCTAAGAGGTGTACAAATATACCGTACTCCGTTTAGGAACTGAACTACATGAAGCTGAGAAGTAATCGAAGAGCAATATACCTAGCCCTTGTAACAAGCTAAGAATGGCACTTGAAGCTGAAGGGAATTGAACGCTAAGCCCTCGGCAATACACCTGTGCCAAAAAGGAACTCCAGAAGGGTGCAAATGTTGAGAAGTATCCAAGAAAGGAAAAACCTCCAAAAGGAAGCAGAAGCCACAGGTGAAGATGTCTGTAGCGCCTGGATAAGAGAAGAAACAACCTGCTGCGCATAACATGTCAGTCATGACTACTCAAAAGCTAGGTCGTAATACCAAAGTAGCACGAATATCCATGTTGATCGGACTCTAGGTGAGCAAATCCGGAGATACCAGGAAACTTCTTAGTCCGGCTGTCGAAAGACTCATCAGATCCACATAGCAAGGATGGCGCAGCCAAGCCAGAGATTCTACAAATACTGTGCCCGGAAAGCGAGCTTGAGATGGCAAATCCAAGCCATCATCAGCCAGGGGAAAACACTGAAAAAGAGAAACCAGAGGTGAGAAAGAAGCCACGCTGTTACCCCCTCTAACTCCCACTCCCTGTGCCCGCCGAAGAAGCTAGGAAGCATTGAATTGTGAGACGAGGCCATGAGGTCTAGTTTCAGGAGATCTCACGTCCATAAAAAGAGCTGGAATGCCTGAGCCAAAATTCCCAATATCCAGGATGTAGAAGATTTCACTATTACTAACATTTACACTTTCTAGAGTGTACACAGTACTGTACACTGTAACATACAATAAATGAGCCATGCTCAGATTTCGCGGAGAGAAAGTCTATCCAAACTCTTTTCCTGACCCTTAAAATGATCTGCCAACAGAAGAGGAAGATGAGGGTCCACCCACTGAAGTAGAACAACAATTGTACCTGGCAACTGAGTACATCACCTACTGCCCAAGCTGTAGAGAAATACCCCCATCATAATACTGACTGAAAGGATTCTCAGCGGCAGTCCGGAAGAATGGTCTGAAGCTCCAGAAAGGTAGCCTGACAATGCTCAAGAGTAGAAGAATGAACAAGTACTGAGTCGCCTCTTAAGACCAGACTCCTGGAGCTGAGGATGAAAGGCACCGAGCCCCCCAACCCGACAGCCCGGGATGTTTGGTGGCCATGAGCTAGTCCAGCAAAGACCGAGGCATGCCTTTGAAAAGAGAAATCTCGCTGAGCCACCAAATCATACAGAGCGATACATGAGGAGCCTACCAAATAATTGGAGCCCTGAGATACCACCGGAACAAAAGCGACTGCTATAGTGGCATAATGGGAAAGCAAGCCGAAGTTCCCAGTGGAGTCAGCAACATGGATCCTATAACCTGTACAGAATCTCATATTCTGGGTCATGGTGACCAAAGAAGGATGCAAACCTGAGACTGTGACCCATCGCCCTAGTCTTGGGAAGAAACACATTTCTCTCCTATATGAATAAAAACATCTCCCGTTATACCTATAAATAGTACAGGAGAAAAGAGCGCTGTGCAAATCGAAGATTCACGTCCAAAGAACTGAGGAAAAGAAACCACCCTTTTCTTGTCAGTCAAATGGCCCGACTGGAAGACGTCCGAATCAAGAAGTCAATCAAGAGGAAATAGGTGAATTATCTGGTAGCACCAAAACGGTACCACTGCCCACATTTTCTAAAATGTTCTTGAAGCCTTGGGTAGGTGAAATGGCATGTGCCAAAATCAAAAGTGCTTCTCAAAGAGAGGCAAGCAAACCTAGTGCCAATTCGGAGTCCATAGGGAAAATATAAATATTCTCCCAGTTTTTCTGCAGAAATGTTTAACCCTGAAAAACAAATTCAGCAGAATGGGATCCAGCCAGCCCAATGCACCCCCCCCCCCCCCCGTCTTGGGCACCATGCAGTAAGTGGAACAATGTCCCTTAGTTCCCGAAGAACTACAAAAACTGCCCTGAGGACCAGTAACACTGACAAGGGAAACACAAAACATAGAGACTCCAAGAACGAACTGGAAACCTGAGGAGGATGCAAAGTCGCAAGCATCCTGAAAAATCTTCACAGCCCCCTGATCTGACATTATAGCGTCTTCTACCTCATGAGAAAGCCTGAAGAGTCATTGGAAGAAGTCAAGATCCCCTCAGAATGAAGTGCAGAAGGTCAGGTAATGGCAGGATGAGAACTGTAGGATCTGCAAGAAGATTCTCCTAGGAAAAATCAAGTTTCACAATGTAAAGAGGAATATACTGAAACAATGAAAACAGTAATAACTCCATGCAAAATGAGCGAAATACGTATGTCCTTTAAAGTGAATAAGTACTAGACTCAATAAAGATGCTGCATCTACCACCCCGTGGAAAACAACAGCATCCTTACATGTATCAGACAAAGCTCACATCGCTAATGAGAGCTTCAGGGATGAGGCTAACAGCCACATAGCGCGTGATCCTCCGCGGGTTTGATAAAATAGGTAATTGGCTCCAGGTTAAAAGGAGCTGTACAGCCCTTCCTGCCTGGTCGGGGGGCCTGTCTAGCATGTGCCATGAGAAAATGGTGACAGGAGAAACCAGCATGATAAGCATGGAAATCTGAAGTCCAGGCCCCCTCAGAAATAGAGAAAGAGAGTCCTGGCCGCAGAAAGATGCGCAGTGTCATTATGCCCATAGAGACAGCCCGAACTTGGAAACTGCTTGTACTACCTTTAGGCATATATATCCTGTGCCACTATTAGATACATGCAGCTCAGCACAGAGGTCCAAATAAGGACAGTTACCAACAGACAAAGGCTCAATCTGCAGGGACCCCAAGAGAGACAATGAGATACATGTGTGAAATTCAGGGCACTATCTTACTGCTGATCTCACCATGCCGTGAGTTGCCGTATGTCGCCCCAGTCCGGAGACAAACCGAGACTGGGTGACCTAGCACAAGTCATAGTCTTTCTGGTAAACCCCTTGAGTGCTAACCCCAGAGTCCGATTAAACAAGCAGCTTCCTTCAAGGGAGTACAGCAGTAACACAGACATAGACATATAAATCTGCCCAAGCTTGTCCCAAAGCTGGTGAAACACATACAACTTTTCTGAACCAGAAAGGAGAGAAGCCCCGGCATACCTTGACCAAAGTCAGCTGGAAACAAAACTACCGGAACGCTGCAGCTCTCCCGCCATTGCCAGAGACCCAAGAGCACGCCTGATTCTCACTGACACGTGGCCGCTGCATCAACGCTCCTAGAAATATAGTCGGATTCAAGCCCCGCAAAATTTACCCTGCTGTGGCTTGCATAGAAAAAAAATCAGACTCGGGGAATAACCAGAAGAACGGCCCACAGCGCCGGAAAAAAACATGTCCCATCTCATGCGTGCTGCTATAAACCGGCACCTGCACAATCAGCTGCACATGGCCGTGACAAACACCGATGAAAGAGAGCCTCAGAATAAACAGGACCAGTACTGCTGCACTGAAACCCAACAAGGAGAACAAGTGTGAGCATGAAATTGCACCGCTACTGCCGCACTGTAACCAACAAGGAAACCAAGCGTGTGCATGCAAAGGGAGGAAAAGTCCTGGCTCCCTCAATTGGATTTCTAGTCATAAAACTTAGCCTCAATAAAATATCCATTCCTTAAATGTACGATGACCGAACCAACAGTACTAAGACTCCCAAACAGAACCTGAAGTTCAAACAACAGTAAAACCAGAAATACTCACAAGCTTGTTGTTAGGGCCGGTTGAAGGCAGTTAGAGCCATCAATAACAGGGCAGAATGTAGCAACTGTGGTCTCTTTTTTTTTTTTAAACAGAGAAGGGAAAGAAGAAAAATTGAGACCCAATCAGACCCTCTAGCAATGGAGGGAGGGTGAGGCAGGGACCTGGGGGGCCCAGGTGTAACCCCTAAAGCCAGCACCGTTCAGCCGGACACCCCTGTCTCACTGAAGATAAAATCTCAACAGGAGAAATAGCACTGCCAGCTCACTGAAGAGAAACCTCAATAGGAGAAACAGAATGCCAGTCTCACTGAAGAGAAACCTCAACAGGAGAAACAGAATGGCAGTCTCACTGAAGAGAAACCTCAACAGGAGAAAATAATTTTCCAGTCACAGCCAGAATTCAGGAGCTAGTTGAATAGCGACCTTTTCCTGCTGGGAGATAGAGAATACTGGATAAACAGGAGGAATGCTAGTCAATAGGACCACCTGTTAATCAGTTTCTCTATCTCCGCCTGCTGGTAGATGTGGGCTATCCCATTGGTCTCTGGATTCATCTGCTGCTGTTGCTAGGGAAGACCAAATTAAGAGAAAATACTGTGTTGGGTTTTCAGGATCACCTTAAGGAGTGAGACATCAAAGCACTCCCAAGGACACCCAAGCATAGGGATGCCAAAACCTGCCTCACCAGATTGTCCCTTCACAGCAGCATGAACGTTTTCTTCCTTCTCAGAGTGGTACTGTTTCTCTTATGTTTTGAGCTGCCTAATGATTTTGGGGCTGATATTCAGAGTGATTTAAGCAGGATAGAGAGGCTCTGGCCCACTTAAATTGCCTGTTGCCACCCAACCATCAATAATCAGTGGCACTAAGCTAGGCAGTGCTGCTATGACCAGGTCAGGGGCAGGCCAGGGGTTGGTGCTAGGGAGGAATCAGGGCTTATGTGGGTGTTAGTGATATTCAGCCAAGATCCGCATAAGCTAAGTGGGTGACTTTAGGACAGCCAGGACCCACAAAAGCATTAAAAAAAAAAAAAAGAGCTCCCAAGCCAACTTCCACCCCCAACAATTCCCCCTCTTTCCTTTCCCACCCCTTCGTGTAGTAACACGAGTTGCCATGAAAGGTCATTGCAGCCATTTTAGAGAGGCACCTGCAAAGGGCAGGAGCGAGAGGGCTGCACTCCTGTCCCCAAGACCCCCGCTGGACCACCAGAGAGAAAGGTAAGTTCAGGGGGAGGAGAAAGTTGCTTCTGGCCACATGCTGGGGGGGAGGGGAAATAGAGAAAGTAAGATACCATCAGGTATTCAGGGGGCTCCTTAGGCGTCTGAGCCAACCAGGCCTTAAGCTCCTCCTTGTGTATCCAAGGTTACAGAGGAAGGGCCTACTACTACTATTATTTATCACTTATATAGCGCTGAAAAGCGTACGCAAAGCTGTACAATTTGGCATTTATAGATGATCCCTTCTCAGAAGAGCTTACAATCTAACTTGGACAGATAGACATGACATATAAGGTTGGAGATGCAGTACCCAAGGTGAGAGGAATTAGGAGTCAAAAGCACTCTCAAAGTGGTGGGCTTTTACCTGGGCCTTGAACACTGCCTGAGATGGAGCCTGCCTTAGGGATTTGGGCAGCTTGTTCCAAGCATATGGTGCAGCAAGGCAGAAGATTTGGAGTCTGGAGTTGGCTCAGATGCCTAAGGCCAGGGGAGAGGCCTTGGGCATCTGAGCCAATCAGGGCCTTAGGCCCCTCTCCGTGCATCACAAGATGCACCTGAAAGGGGAAGGCCCGTCATTTTAGAGTGGCGGGCCTACGAGCAGGAGGGACTTGGTATCCCTCCTGCTGTCATCTTAATGTATAGGTACGGGGTGGTTCATGGGGCATCTGGTGGTAGGAGGGAGTGTGCATTCTTCCTGCCAATTTTTATTTAAGTTCAGGGAAGGGGGTCCTGCAGGGAGGGTAGTTTGGCTCGGTACAGTGGGGGTTTTGCAGTGGCAGCAGGGAGTAGGCATCCCTCCTGCCTCTATTTTGGTTCCGGGGGGGGGGTCATCGGTGGGAGGGGGGACTGTCATCGGGGGGGGGGATCATTTTTTTTAAAAATTAAAAAATGGGGATAGATATTGTGCATGTGTAGCACACATACATCTGTGCCATTATAAAGGAAAAAAAGAAAAAAGCCCCAACAGTTGAGTAGCAGGAAGTTGCTTTGGGGCTTCCCCTGCCATTCAGTTGTTCAGCCTTCCCCAAACTGGCTCTGCGCAAGTTTGAAAGCCGGTTTCTAAACAAGTGATTGGATGGAATTATGACTGCACTCTGCAAAACTCATTTGCATTGGCAACCATTTGAACATCGATCACTGTTTAGAAATGGGCCACAAAATTGGCCTTCAGTAACCTGCATGGTCTTAGTGATTGTATTTTGTGCATCTATCCCTCAGTGTCCTAATACCACCATTAAGCATTCCATCTCTATCTGTTTTACTCTGCCCTGCATTTCCCTCTCAGTGTCTTTATTCCTCTCCTTGTGATCAGCATTATCTATGTTCCCTATCCACACCCCCATGTTTAGCATTGCTCCTTTGTGACCCTATCAAGTTTCAAGTTTTATTTAAAATTTGATGAATCGCTTAATCACATTTCAAAGCAATGAACAATGATTTTTTAAAATGTAAAAAATTAAGGGGACCAGATAACAGACGTACAAAACACACACAGGACTTACTGTACCAAAAAGGAAGGGAGAGGGAAATACAATATTAGATAGGAAAAAAGACGAATAAGGGAAGAACAGCAAGAAAGGGAAGAAAGAGATGAAAAGAACAGAAGGCAGACTGCCTCTACAAGAGGAATAATCATAAAATGAAGAGATGAAGACCTGGTTATCTGAGCTAAAGGTCAAAAGCATCTTTAAAAAGAAAACATTTTAAGTTGTTCTTAAATATATCCAGTATACATTCTTCTCTTAAATGGTTTGGTAGCGAATTCCACGTTTGTGGTGCCATGAACGAAAAGATGTACTGTCTACGAGTGTTAATAATTTTTAAGAGAGGGAACTGTCAATAGATATTGATCACTGGATCTGAGTAATCTTGTGGAGGCATATGGGATAAGGAGTCGATAGATAAAAGCTGGCGCATTGGAAAGAAGAATTTTAAAAGTAAGAAAGCATATTTTGTAAATTATACGATGAGCAACTGGTAGCAAGGGGCGAAACATGGTCAAATTTTTTAGCTTTCATGATAAGTTTGATGGAAGCATTTTATATAATCTGTAAACATCTTATTTCCTTTTGCGTGATTCCCTTAAACAGTATGTTACAATAGTCAATCTTAGATACTACTAGGGAGTGTATCAGTATATTAAGTGATTTAGGCTCCAGGAATTTAGAGACTGAACAGATTTGATGCAATCTGTAAAAGGTTGATTTATCTATGGTGCTGATGTGATCATGGTATGAAAATTTGTGATCGAAAATGACACCTAAAATCTTAATAGAAGTGACTGGTTCAACATATTGCCTTTAAGTGAAATGGGTGAGTCAAATTGTAATCTTTCCAATGGAAAAACATTACTTTTGACTTGGATACATTAAGAGCAAGCCTATAGCTGTCAAGCCATTGATGGACTTGATCAAGCTTACCAATGATCGTTTGGACGTCTTGATGATTGTTGAAATCTACAGTATAGGATGTAATAACTGAATATCATCAGCGTAGGCAAATATATTGAAACCAATAGATTGACAGAAGGTCATTAGTGGAGCCATGAATATGTTAATCAGAAGAGGTGAGAGGATGGATCCTTGTGGAATTCCGTAGTCGGTGGTGAATTTATCTGAAGAGGAGTTATTGAATAAGACCTTAGAGTAACGTGAAGAAAAATAGGAGCGGAACCACAGAAGCACCTGATCAGATATTCCTATTGAGTCGAGTCTTTCTAGCAGGAGGGCATGATAAATCTAAGGAAATTAGTAGAACAGATTTTTGGTGATCGAGTTGGTACTTCCCTTCATACATAGCATCTCTCCCATCTGTTCTCCATTCTTCCTGGTCAGTATGGCTTCCTCCTGGGGCTCCAATATTTCTCCCCTATCTTTGATCCATCATCTTTCCATCCCCCAGTCAGTCAGTCAGTCTCTCTCTCATTCTCTCTCTTATCTCTCTCTTCCCCCCAGTTGGTCTGTCTGTCCCTCCCTCTTCTTTCCTCGTCCCAGTCTAACAAGACAGTGCTTAGTTCTCTCTACCTGGGTAAAGTACCTCTGTCTCCCTCTCTTTCACCTACAGGTCCAGCATTTTTCCTTTTCCCTCCCTGTGGTTCCAGCAGTGGCGTACCTAGCATATGTGACACCCGGAGCCCATCATTTTTTGGCACCCCCCCCATCTGTACGAAAAATATGATTTTTAGTAACAATCCACACATCATACATGAGTACCTAGGAAAAGGCAGCATCTTACATATGCAGTGAACAGTACAACATCAATACACCCATTGTAAAACTAAACAAGCCAGCCTAGTATAGATCAATCCTACACCGTCAATCCTAACAGAAAACCATGTCTTTTGAACACACAGAACACAGAAAACGCCTTTGCCTAGTATGGAATATGTAATCACAAACTAACCCCTCCCCCTTTTCCAAAACTGTAGTGTGGATTTTATCCACAGTGGTAACAGCTCTGACGCTCATAGAATTCTGGGCATCAGAGCTACTACCACCACGGCTGGCGCTAAAAAACGCTCCACAGTTTTGTAAAAGGGGAGATGAAATAGAAATAAATGGACAAAGGTTAAATTGAACCAGAAAGAAGCTGGACTCTGCATACAATGCAACACCACAGAAACAGTGACACATGCCTCCTAAAGCAATAAATAAATAGAAAAATTTTTTCTACCTTTGTCTTCTCTGGTTTCTGCTTTCCTCATCTTCTTGTTACTCTCTTCCTTCCATCCACTGTCTGCCATCTCTCTGCCCATATATGGCATCTTCTCTCCTTCAATGCCCCTTCCAGAAACTGTATGCCTCCCCCTTCCATCTCTCCTTTCACCCCCATTGGTCTGGCATCTCTCTCCTCTCCTTCCCTGTCCCACACCTCTCTTCTGCAATCCCTTTCTTCCCTTATTTTCCTTTTCAATTTATTTTCTGCATGTATGTAGATTACTTTCTTACTACCCTCTCATCAATTTCCTTTTTTACTGTCTACCTACAGCTCGCCACCTCTTTCCCTCACCCCCTCCAGTATTTCCCTAACTCAATCCTTTTCCCCCATCATATGCCCTCCTTTTATTTATCCCCTCCTTCCATCTTCTCCCCTCTTCTCTCTCCCCACTTCCATCATCTGCCCCTTCTCTCTCTTTACCCCCAGTTCCATCAGCATCTGCCCATTTTGCTCCCTACAACTCAATTCCATGCAGTATCATTCCCCCTTATGTCTCTTTCTCTGCAATTCCTTCAGCATCTGCCCCTTTCTCTCCCTCCACCACACATCCATACCACCCTGAACCCCTTTGTCACTCTTCAGCATGATTCCATATCACACTGACCCCCCTTTGTCACCCTTCAGTGTGATTCCATATCACCCTGACCCCCCTTTGTCACCATTCACCATGTTTCCATAGCACCCTGACCCCCCTTTGTCACCCTTTACCATGTTTCCATAGCACCCTGACTCCCCTTTGTCACCCTTTACCATGTTTCCATAGCACCCTGACCCCCCTTTGTCACCCTCCAC
Source organism: Geotrypetes seraphini (assembly GCF_902459505.1). Lineage (NCBI taxonomy): Eukaryota > Metazoa > Chordata > Amphibia > Gymnophiona > Dermophiidae > Geotrypetes > Geotrypetes seraphini. Next base: position 93,796,235 of record NC_047085.1, read on the forward strand.
ACCCTTTCATGCCACCCTGACCTCCTTTCTTTCTCCGTCCCAAAGATCTCGCGATGACTGCTTCTGCTCCGATGGAAGAGATAAGTGACGTCAGAGGGGGCTGGGCTGGCAGACACAGTTATTTGTGGCAAGATCCTGCGATGACTGCGGCTGCCGGTCCTCCCCCCCCACCCCCGACATCACTTACCTGTTCCCAGTCATCGCGGGACCTTCTTCACTTCAGCGCGGCTGCCGACTCTGCTCTAAGTAGGGCAGCCGCGCTGAAGTGCGATTTGAAGCAGCGCGGGAGGTTCCGGATCCGGCCGGCTGTGCACCCCCTTGGAGCGTGCACCTGGGGCGGACCGCCCCCTCCCCCTTGGTACGCCACTGGGTTCCAGTATTTCTCCCTCTTTTTCATTCCCCATCGGTGCTGCTAACCTACCTCATAATTGGAAAAAAGGAAAATAGTAAATCGTTGTAAAGGAGCAATGGTCTCTTAACAATTTAAAACCAATCATATCCCCCCAATCCAAGAAATATCAGATTTCATGCAGACCCTGTGCTTCCAAACATTTAAAACCTAGCTGCCTACTGCCAACCTCAAAGTGGGGTTCATTACAAATATAAGAAACATATAAACATGTTGGCAGATAAAGGCCAAATGCCCATTCAGTCTGCCCATCTGCAGTAACCATTATCTCTTTCTCTCTATAAGAGATCCCACGTGCCTATCCCAGGCTTTCTTGAATTCAGATACAGTCTCTGTCTCCACCACCTCTTCCGGGAGACTGTTCCATGCATCTACCACCCTTTCTGTAAAAAGTATTTCCTTAAATTACTCCTAAGCTTCCTATGTCCTCTCATTCCAGAGCTTCCCTTTGATTGAAAGAGACTCAACTCATGCGCATTTACATCATTAAGAAGCACAGGCAAAGTCAATCTGGGTTCCTGAGCATAAAATAAAATATCATCTGCAAACAGAGCTATTTTATGATTATCACCCCCTTCACATCTGGGTTAGATCTGATACTAGCTGCAAAGGGTTCAATGGATAATGCAAACAACAGAGGGGAGAGGGGGCACCCCTGTCTAGTCCCACGCTCAGTCATAAAAGGAACTCTGTAAGCCCCATTTGCCTGAATCCTCGCCTCACCCAAACCATCCTGTTCCAACACCTGCCACAAGAATGTCTAGCACACCCAATCAAAAGTCTTTTCCACATAAATGAAAAGCATAACGGTGCTTATCCGGGTGCACTGAGCCTCCCAAACCAGAAGAAGAGTTTGGCAAATATTATCCCTCATTTGCCTCCTACATATAAACCTTAATTGATCACCATGTACAAGTTCTGATAGAACTGTACACAATCTGTCTACCAGAATCTTATTTTAATGTCTACATTCAACAGCGAAATGGGGTGGCAAGAACTGCAAACTGTGGGATCCTTTCTTGGTTTTGGTAATACTGAAGTCTCTGCTTCCCCCATGGACAGTGGAAGAGCATGACCTTCCAAAAAATTATTACCTACCCTCTGTAATAAATCTCCCAGGTCACCAACAAATTTATTATAAAAGAGACACAAGAAGTCATCTAGGCCTAGAGCTTTTCCTAATTTTAAATGCTTAATAGTAGATGTAAGTTCTGCTAATATAATGGGTGCATCTATCTGCCTCAGATAATCTCTGTAACTGAACGTGAGTCAAATATTCAGAAACTTCTTCTGATGCGCACTCTTGTTCCTGTTTATATAAATTAGCATAGTACGGTACTCTAGAGATCTCAGGGTAATATCAGTATCAGTGTGCAGTATCTTATCCCCAGCCCATTTTAATTGCTGTATGTGGGTGGCATTACTTCGAGCTTTCAAGTAATGAGCTAGCATAGGACTCAATTTATTTTTAAATTCAAAATTTTTTTACTGCAGCTTACACCACACAAAATCCACTTCCCTATTTGCACAAGACTTAAAGCTTCCCTTGTTCCCTGAAGATCCTGTACGGTGTGAGGATCAGGTCAAGGTTTCTAAGCAAATCAGATGTTCTCGCAATTACAAAGAGGCTTGTTCTTTCCACTTCTTTCAATGTGACCCCCCACTTAATTAAAGTTCCTCTATCACCTTAAGGGCATTCTAAAGGATACCATCTACTGTCTTTCCAGTATCATTAGTGTCTAAATATTTTTGGATTGTACAATAAACATCAACACAAATTTCCATATCATACAAAAGAGATTAATTGAGATGTCAAAATCTCAGCCCTTTGGGGCTTCCCAGACCAGAGAAAGCAACCCAGACTAGGGCATGATTAGATATGTAAATAGGCTCTATCTCTGCCTCAAGCAAAAAACAAAAGGAATTGACCCCAAAATATCCACAAAGAAGAAAATCCAGAGAAAACCAAAAAAACTCTGTGGAGTGACGATGTTCCCAAATGGACTTTATTTGAAAGTATCAAAATTCCAAATGTCCTTTTAAGGCTCTTATGTGGATGATTTACTTTTATGTGGATGAAATTATTTCATGTGGATGATTTTAGTGTACCTTTGGAACTTTGATACTTTCAAATAAAGTCCATTTGGGAACATCGTCACTCCACAGAGTTTTTTTGGTTTTCTCTATCTCTGCCTCAATCACCTGTCCCCACAATTTATGGTGGGACTAAACTGAATCTCGAGTGCAAGTTTCATTAGCATGTGAATAAAAAGTATAGTTTTTCTGTACCCAATGAAGAAGTCTCCAATTGTCAACTAGATCCAATTGGTGCATGAGATCAAATAAGGCCTTTCTATGAGTTTTACCATATTTGCCACCCACCTTAAAATCCTGGGGCCATATTAAGGTCACCACCCAAAATTACTCTTCCCTCACAAAATTCAACAGTTGTGATTGCATCCTCTGAAAAAATGTATCCTGTCTGAAACTGGGTGATTAAAGATTAATCACTAAGATTAACCGCTTAGATTCTAGGTGGTATATACATTAAAAAAAAAAAAAAACCAGGGTCAACTCTTTCCCATGGTGGAGACCTTGTATAGCTTCTGGGTCCAGATATATTGGGCTGTAATTTCAAACTGCACCCCCTTGCAAAACAGGATTACAGAACCCCCCCCCCCATAAAGGACTTTCCTTTATGTTAGTGAGTAAACACTTTTTAAAATATATTATTCCTCAATACATGAGAATCTTGAGCATAGAGATGTGCCTCTTATATGAAAATAATATCCCATTAAGCCTCTTCAAGTTTCAAAAAAACCATTAAAATTCTAGGAACCAACTAACTTGGGCTCATTTATAGCATCCTCCCTCACATCAGTATCTTTTTCCATCAAAATTTGAAGTAATCATTATATCCCCTGCCCTCTCCCCTCCCTTCCTGTCCCATGCATTGAAAAGGCTAGTCACCCACGTCCCAGATCAGTATGCCATGGAGGAAGAAAACATCCCGTCAAAATGGCAGTCAACACTTATCATACTAACTTCCAGCTTTTATACACATTCATACCAGCTTTTATACACATTTATACACATTCATACACAATGTTGTTTTTTAACAACATTGCAAAAAACATAATTCATATAAAAAAGATCAGCTGGTAAGACCGATCCCATAGACTTAGAAGATTTTTTTACAAGATCCAACAAATTGCTGTGAAGGCGATAAGGGTCGATTGTTACATCCAAGGTCTGTAAGTGCTGCATGATTCCCCTGCCACCATAATCCATAATGCAAAGAGAAAAAAACATCTAAACTTGTAGTCACCAGCCACTGAAATTGAGTAACTTCCCACAGGGAATGGTCCATTCTAAGTCCTGTAAACCACTAGTTTTAAATCCTTCCAGAGAATGTCTTTAACTGATGGGCTTTGTGCAAAGTTCGCTCTTTAGTATGGTAATCTGCAAAACAAACCACTATGTCTTTAGGGAATCCTTTTCACAGTTGACCCAGGCCCTGATGGGTCCACAAAATAGTAAAATCACAGATTTGAAATTGTGCATTTTCCTTCAAAATCTCAATACAAATATCTTTAACTATAGACCTACAATCTTTATAGACATCCAATTATGGGATTCTCATGAAACACAAATTGTTTTTGTGAGATGGTTTCCAAGTCCTCTACTTGATTGTGCATAGCTTGAACAGCAGCAGATTCTTTCCCCAACTTCGCTCTAATCTCCTTCAGGTCACCAGAAAATGAGTCTATCCACCCTTCTGTCTGATCTGTGCGGATGCAGAGTTCTCCTATGTCAGTTTTCATTTCATCAAGCACAGATTAAACATCCTGAAGTGCCCCACCCCCCCCCCCCCAAAAAAAAAAAAGTCCTGTTTTAATTCATGGAACGATTGAAAGATCTCATGCCTGGATATCTCCTGTTTTGTAACCTCCAGGGACGTTTGATTTTCATCTTCTGAAGCAACATGGTCTCTCGCCATATTTGGGGAGGTTAGATATAGTTATTCAATAGTGTCATTAATCAATACATTATAGATATCATTTTAGAATGCTTATGTAGCTTTTGCTACACATGCAAAAGATATAAGATGCATAGTTTGAAAGGCATTAGTTTATGAGTGTATTGTGGATATGGTATAGGCAGGAACATAAATTATGTATGTATGTATACTTTTAGAAAACTGTCTGCAATTTTGCCTACTTTGTGGCACATACAGTATAAGTACTCAGTTGGACACAGGATCACACCCCTCATTGATGGGCCAGTTGTGCTTAGCTATGGTATGTGACACTATGTTCAAATGTTTAAAAATAATAGCGTTTTGCATGGCTTCCAAACTGGCTAAACTCAGATATGCAGCTTTGTAAAATAAGGTGCTAACAAGTGTAAATAACAAAATTGCCACATGTGCAAGTGTTACCACTTAAATGTTCAAATCTGTAGATGTTGTCACTATTTTTTAAACAGTACTAACTGAATGGGCTGTTGTCTCAGGACTTATACATGTACTGTTGCATATCCTTATGTTTAAACAGTTCCATGTTGCAAAAACATTGCATATACATGGTGGTATTCAAGTCATTTACATTCACAAGTGGCCACCTGCATATGTAAATAATCTCTTGCAGAAAACTGACTGCTGCTTTACTGGTGCTAGTGGGTGTGCACATTGAGAATTTAGGTGGAGCGATGAGCAGAGCATACACAAATGCATGCAAACTATAGAATACTATAATATGCATACATTCATGCATGCATCTAGACAAGCCATGTATACCAGCTATGGGGATGATGTAAGTGATCCCACCTAAATATATGTACATTTTTTGCCACTCATGATAGTATTGTGTAAAGAAAAGGAGATGGCTACTAAAAATAGGCAAACTTTGTTCAATTCACAAACAGTGGATTAAAGTATTTAGACTTGCTAAAAACATTTCCATTATCCATTGTATGATAGTGCCACAAAATCAAGGTACAATTCTAGTATATTTTTTTAATATTGATATGCTTCTAATATCATAGTTAATTTCTCCTGTACTTTGGTGGAAAAAAAGCCTCAGATCTGCAGCACATGTACCATCCGATGTCTGCATATGATCTCAGTTCTTACTCATGATTGTAATCATCGTCAAAAACCACCAACCTGCCTACTCTACTGAATCATTATTTATTTTCTTTTTTTTTTAAATTTAAATAATGACTCGGTTGAGTAGGTAGGCTGGTGGTTTTTGCCAATGATTACCGTATTTTCACGCATATAACGCGCGCATTATACGCGTTTTTACCTACCGCGCATACCCCTCGCGCGTTATATGCGTGAGCGCGGTATACAAAAGTTTTTAAACACAGTTCCCACCCCGCCCGATGCCCGATTCACCCCCCCAGCAGGACCGCTCGCACCCCCACCCCGAACGACCGCTCGCACGCGCTCCCACCCGCACCCGCATCCACGATCGGAGCAAGAGGGAGCCCAAGCCCTCTTGCCCGGCCGACTCCCCGACGTCCGATACATCCCCCCCCGGCAGGACCACTTGCACCCCCACCCCGAAGGACCGCCGACTTCCCGACAATATCGGGCCAGAAGGGAGCCCAAACCCTCCTGGCCACGGCGACCCCCTAACCCCACCCCGCACTACATTACGGGCAGGAGAGATCCCAGGCCCTCCTGCCCTCGACGCAAACACCCCTCCCCCCAGCCGACCCGCGACCCCCCTGGCAACCCCCACGACCCCCCACCCCCCTTCCCCGTACCTTTGGTAGTTGGCCGGACAGACGGGAGCCAAACCCGCCTGTCCGGCAGGCAGCCAACGAAGGAATGAGGCCGGATTGGCCCATCCGTCCTAAAGCTCCGCCTACTGGTGGGGCCTAAGGCGCGTGGGCCAATCAGAATAGGCCCTGGAGCCTTAGGTCCCACCTGGGGGTGCGGCCTTAGGCACATGGGCCCAACCCGACCATGTGCCTCAGGCCGCGCCCCCAGGTGGGACCTAAGGCTCCAGGGCCTATTCTGATTGGCCCACGCGCCTTAGGCCCCACCAGTAGGCGGAGCTTTAGGACGGATGGGCCAATCCGGCCTCATTGCTTCGTTGGCGGCCTGCCGGACAGGCGGGTTTGGCTCCCGTCTGTCCGGCCAACTACCAAAGGTACGGGGAAGGGGGGTGGGGGGGTCGTGGGGGTCGGCCAGGGGGGTCGCGGGTCGGCTGGGGGGGGCGGTCGGAGGTTCTTGGGGGGGGCGGTCGTTGGGGGGGGAGGGGGGTTTGCGTCGAGGGCAGGAGGGCCTGGGATCCCTCCTGCCCGTAATGTAGTGCGGGGTGGGGTTAGGGGGTCGCCGTGGCCAGGAGGGTTTGGGCTCCCTTCTGGCCCAACTACACAAAGGTACGGGGAAGGCGGGTGGGGGTGTCGTGGTGGTCGGCCAGGGGGGTCGCGGGTCGGCTGGGGGACGGGCGGAGGTTCTTGGGGGGGGGCGGTCGTTGGGGGGGGGGGGTTTGCGTCGAGGGCAGGAGGGCCTGGGATCCCTCCTGCCGGTAATGTAGTGCGGGGTGGGGTTAGGGGGTCGCCGTGGCCAGGAGGGTTTGGGCTCCCTTCTGGCCCAACTACACAAAGGTACGGGGAAGGCGGGTGGGGGTGTCGTGGGGGTCGGCCAGGGGGGTCGCGGGTCGGCTGGGGGACGGGCGGAGGTTCTTGGGGGGGGGCGGTCGTTGGGGGGAGGGGGTTTGCGTCGAGGGCAGGAGGGCCTGGGATCCCTCCTGCCCGTAATGTAGTGCGGGGTGGGGTTAGGGGGTCGCCGTGGCCAGGAGGGTTTGGGCTCCCTCCTGGCCCGATATTGTTGGGGAGTCGGCGGTCCTTCGGGGTGGGGGTGCGAGTGGTCCTGCCGGGGGGGGGATGTATCGGACGTCGGGGGGGGCATCAGGCGTTCAGGATGGGGACAGACCTTCAAGGGGGGACAGGACTTCAAGGGGGGACAGTGCACGGAAAGTCAGGGCAGTGCACGGAAGTCAAGGGGGGTGAACGGAGAGTCGGGACAGCGCACGGAAAGTCAGGGCGGGCGAAAGGAGCGTCGGGCATCATGCGCGGTATACCCGTGAGCGCGGTATACAAAAGTTTTTGTACATATCATCGTGATTTCTGCGCGCTATACCCGTGTGCGCGTTTTACACGGGTGCGCGTTATTTGCGTGAAAATACGGTACAATCAGGAGCAAGAATTGAGATCATATACAGATGGTGCATGTTCTCCAGATCTGAGGCTTTTTTTCCACCAAAGTACAGGAGAAGTTAACTATAATATTAGAAACATATCAATATTTTAAAAATATACTAGAATTGTACCTTCATTTTGTGGTACTATCATACAGTGGATAGTGGAAGTACTAAAACTAGGCACCAAAACCAGCACCCCTGTTGTAGAACTATACACTGGTGTTTCTTGTATGCACAGCCTCCATTCCTCTCTCATGCCCTATTCATTGTGGATATCATGGAAACCAGACTGGCTGAGAACCCTGGTGTACACCATATATGAATAGCATTTTGTTTTTAAAACTGCTATCCTAAAGTAGATTTACATTACATTACATTAGGGACTTCTATTCCGCCTATACCTTGCAGTTCAAGGCGGATTACAAAAGAGCTAACTGGACATTTCCAGTGAAGTTACAACAGTTTTGAGTTTTTTTGTTTTTTTTTTGGTTACAAGATTTGCATTCTGTTCAAATCGCAACCAAGTTAACTGCAGAAAACTCTGACAACATAATCATGCTACCAATTAAAATATTTAAGCGTTTTATATAACACTGGAATATACAATCCAGTTAACAGAGACATTTTGTTTAACAATGAGATCATCAACAACATAATATATATCTCAGTTCAATTTAAACTCCATTGAAATAACAGTAATTTACTTTCTTACAATCCTGCAAGTCTATGCTGTATTTACAGTTCAAATAAAGTAATATGAGGAAGAATTGCTATGAACTTATAATTGAGACAACATGTGTTGCAGAAGACATAACTAGTACACAAAACAACTTATGTTAGCAGGATAGCATAATTGTCATATAAAATCTTTTTTAAAAAAGAAATATTGCTAGTTTGATTGCATATTTGTATTGCTTTTCATAGTCCATATGACTATAATCTGAGTAAACAGCAATACATCTTAATGTAATATTGCAAGAACACTTTGGTTATTTTGCCAAAGTACCTTTGTGATGCCACTGATTTCTCTGAAACCAGCTGACTTTATGATATCATCACATAATATTAGCCAGAGATTAAGGCCCTTATTTTACAAGTATCCCCATGTGTACAGTAAATACTAGAATTTACATGTGCAAGTTGACTTATTATTTTTCTCAAGTCTTTGGAGATTGAACTCTCCCTGCCTAGGGTTGATGGTCTTGATGGCACCTCTAACCCTTTTTGTCTTTTTAGCCCTATTTTCTATCTTGTTCTTACTATTAATTTTCCTAACAAACATAATTTTCCCTGTCTTCTCAGCAGACTGTAATTGCAAGGAAAAAACACAATTTGAAGTCTGTATGCAAATAATAGAAGCCTATAAAATAAAATAGGAGAGGTTAGAGTATACAGTATAGCACTGAATGATGAGATAGATATAATAGGCATCTCAGAGACCTGGTAGAAGGAGAACAATCAATGGGACACTGTGTTACCTGGGTACAAATTATATCGCAAGGATAGAGTAGATCAAATTGGAGGGGGGATTGGCTATATGTTAAAGATAGAATTGAATCAAATCAAATAAACATTCTGCATGACATAGATAGCAGTGTGGAATCCTTATGGATAGAAATTCCATGTGTGAAGGGACAAAATGAGCAGACAGATGAAGAAATATTTTCAGAGATTAGGAAAGGTTGTGAAATGGGCAACACTATAATAATGGGTGATTTTAATTACTCAAGCTTCTCAAATTATGTCCTATCAGGAACCACAAGGGACCCCCCCCCCCCCCAAGACACTGCAAGGAATACCCACTGCACTTATACACACACAGCAAACACATCCACTCAGTCAACCAACAAAAAAAAAGAAAAAGAAAAAAGTGGAGAAAAAGCCTAAGTTCAGCTTCATATGGCAAAAAAACCACTTATAGGACCAAACACACATGTGGCAACTCATCAGCAGTGAGAAAACCAGTGTAGCAGCCCTCAAAGGAACCACCCCAAAAATTATTAACATGCCAAATTTCAAAATTCAAGTGTGTGAGCACAACATGCAATACATCATCAAAGTCTCAAACAATGTCTATAGTGAGCAGAAAACCCAGAAAACTTAGCTGCAGATGGTGTCCAAGCTGTCTTCCAAGCACCCAAAGAGGTGCTAGCCTGCCTGGCCCTGCAGTCACTCTTGCCCAACTGGGAAATCTCCGTTTCACTGTGCTGCGTTAGGGAAAAAAATTCATCCTACATCACCAGCAAAAGTTGAGGCCTACCATGTACTGAAACTGCACACACTGAACTGAGGCTTTTTCTCCACTTTTTTGACTGAGTGGGTGTATTTGCCGTGTGTGTATAAGTGCAGTGGGTATTCCTTGCAGTGTCTTGGGAGGGGGGTCCTTTGTGGTTCCTGATAGGACATAATTTGAGAAGCTTGAGTGATTACATATGTCCTTTCCTTAGTATTTTGAGTGATTTCAATTACCCCAACATTGACTGATTAAATGTTACATCGGGGAGTGCTAGGGAGGTAAAATTCCTAGATGTCATAAATGACTGCTTCTTGGAGCAACTGGTCTGGGAACCAACAAGATGGGGTGCTATTTTAGATTTGGTCCTTAGTGGAATGCAAGACATAGTACAGGAGTTAACTATGTTGGGTCCGCTGGGAAACAGTGATCATAACGTGATCAAATTTGAGCTGATACTGGGAGCAGCATCGCAAAAGAAATCTGCAGTAGGGGCATTTAATTTTTGAAAGGGCGACTAATAAAATGAGGAAAATGGTTAAAATGAAGTTAAAAGAATCAGTTGCAATGGTTAGGAGTGTAAACCAGGCGTGGATGTTATTTAAAAAACCCGTCGTGGAAGCCCAAACCAGATGTATTCCAAGTATCAGCAAAGGTGGAAAGTAGAGGAAACGAGAGTCGGCGTGGTTAAAAGGTGAAGTGAAAGAGGCTATTAGAGCCAAAAAAACATCCTTTAAAGAATGGAAAAAGGATCCGCATGAAGAAAATAAGAAGAAACACAAGCACTGGCAAGTTAGATGCAAAGCATTGATAAAGACAGCTAAGAGAAACTTCCAAAAGAGGCAAAAGCTCATAGCAACTTGCAAAAGAGGCAAAAGCTCACAGCAATTTTTTTAGATACATCAGAAGCAGAAAATCTGTGAGGGAATCTGTGAGACCGTTGGATGATCAAGGAGTGAAAGGGGTGCTCAGCGAGGATAAGGCCTTAGCGGAAAGACTGAATTAATTCTTTGCTTCGGTCTTTATGAAAGAAGATGTAAGAGATCTACCTGAACAGCAAATGGTTTTCAAGGGTGATGATGCGGAGGAACTGAAAGAAATCTTGGTGAATCTGGAAGATGCACTGATCCAAATCAACAAGTTAAAAAGTGATAAATTGCCAGGACCGGATGGTATACATCCCAGGGTACTAGAAGAACTCAAATATGAAATTGCTGACCTGCTGTTAGTGATCTGTAACCTGTCGCTAAAATCATCTGTAGTACCAGAATATTGGAGGTTGGCCAATGTTACACCGATTTTTAAAAAGGGCTCCAGGGGAGATCCAGGAAATTATAGACCGGTAAGCCTCACTTCGATGCTAAGCAAAATGTAGAAACGATTATAAAAAATAAAATTGTGGAACACGTAAACAAACATGATTTAATGAGACGGAGTCAGCATGGGTTCAGCCGAGGGAGATCTTGCCTCACAAATTTACTTGACATCTTTGAAGGTATGAATAAACATGTGGATAAAGGTGAGACAGCTGATATAGTGTATCTAGATTTTCAGAAAGATTTTGATGAAATTGTTCACGAGAGGCTCCTGAGAAAATTGAAATGTCATGAGATAGGTGGCAAAGTTCAGTTGTGGATTAGGAATTGGTTATCGGATAGAAAACAGAGGGTAGGGTTAAATGATAATTTTTCTCAATGGAGGAGAGGATACAGTGGTGTGCTGCAGGGGTCTGCACTGAGACCAGTGCTATTTAACTTATTTATAAATGATCTAGAAATTGGAATGACAAGTGAGATGATTAAATTTGCAGATGACACTAAACTGTTGAAAGTTGTTGAAACGCATGTGGATTGTGAAAAATTGCAGGCGGACCTTAGAAAATTGGAAGACTGGGCATTCATATGGCAGATGAAATTTAATGTGGACAAATACAAAGTGATGCACATTGGGAAGAATAACCTGAATCACAGTTACTGGTTGCTAGGTCCACCTTGGGGGGTTAGCACCCAAGAAAAGAATCTGGGTATCATTGTAGACAATACGATGAAACCTTCTGCCCAATGTGTATCGGCGACCAAAAAAGCAAACAGGATGCTGGGAATTATTTAAAAAGGGATGGTTAACAAGACTAAGAATGTCATAATGCCCCTGTATCGCTTCATGGTGCGACCTCATCTGGAGTATTGCATTTAATTCTGGTCTCCTTATCTCAAGAAAGATATAGTGGCACTAGAAAAGATTCAAAGAATTGCAACCAAGATGGTAAAGGGGATGAACTCCTCTCGTATGAGGAAAGACTAAAACGGGTAGGGCTCTTCAGCTTGGAAAAGAGATGGCTGAGGGGAGATATGATTGAAGTCTACAAAATCCTGAGTGGAGTAGAACAGGTACAAGTGGATCGATTTTTCACTCCATTAAAAATTACAAAGACCAGGGGACACTTGATGAAGTTACAGGGAAATACTTTTAAAACCAATAGGAGTAAATTTTTTTTTTCACTCAGAGGATAGTTAAGCTCTGGAATGCATTGCCAGAGGATTTGGTAAGAGTGGATACTATATCTGTTTTTAAGAAAGGTTTGGACAAGTTCCTGGAGGAAGGTCCATAGTCTGTTATTGCGAAAGACATGGGGGAAGCCACTGCTTGCCCTGTATTCATAGCACGGAATATTGCTACACCTTGGATTTTGGCCAGGTACTAGTGACCTGGATTGGCCACCGTGAGAATGGGCTACTGGGCTTGATGGACCATTGGTCTGACCCAGTAAGGCTATTCTTATGTTCTTAACTACAATAAATATAAACAAGCCATTTTAGAAAGAGGGCTATTTAAACTTGCTGATGCCCACCATTAACTTGTAAGGAGGCATGGTAGAAGGCATGGTAGAAGTGGAAATTTTTAAGCTGCCTTAGACAAAAGCGTATTAAAAATGTTTTATTTAAATAAATAAATAAATAAATAAATATCAATGTGGATTCTCACTTTTATAAGCAGATGAAAACAAATCTAACTATTGGCATTTATATCTGCTTCCAGGCCCAAATAAGTGTCTGATTTCAGGGACAGGCATTAACAACGCTGACTCCACCTCCCACCAGCCCTATGATACCCCCACCCCACCAACGTTTCTGACACCCTCCCAAACTCCCCTCCCCCTCCAAAACATCTAAACTCCCCACATCCTCCAAATTATTTGATCCTCCAAAGGCACACTCCTGTAAAGAAGCTGCCTGGAAACAACCTTATGTTAATATTGAAAGATTACTTCCAGAGATTATGGCTGCCACTTTTGAACCTGGGGCAATAAGAGCAAAAACAAGTAGGGATCATTTCTGCTCCCACTAGACAGTAAGGACCACAGTAAGGATTGGGAAGGAGGGATAGCAGAGGGAGAAACTTTCATTTAAACTCTCCACTTACGTTTTTTGGCAGGTGTTTTAATGTTGTGCACATTCAGACTTTAACCTGTCATGAATTATAAGGATTAAGAGGTTCCTGCTCCTGAAGAAGATAGCGAAACGGAGCTCTGTCGGGAAGTGACTGATTTCCTATGAATACAGATAAGTTTAATGTTCAATCACATTGTATTTTTGTTATTGATTTGAGCAGCAAAAGAAAATTGAAGACAGTATTTGTCAGATGAGGAGAGTACATTTTCACATTATTATTATTTCTCACTTATTTAGTACTATTTTTCTCACTACGGAGGAGACATTATGATGTTAGGGGCAAACTCGTTTAGGTTACAATTTTCAAGTCAATATATGAGTTGTCTGCTCAGGGATATACTGCTATTGATTTGATTCATTGCAGTTCCCCAGTACTGAGATCTCTCACTTAGTTCATTGATGACAGAGTTTATTTTTCTTATACTCCCCCCATTTTGACTCATATAGTGAGGGTTTAACTTGCATGGAGCCACTGGGACTGAGAGTGGTGCTTCCCAATTTTTAAACAAAGTCTCTTTCAACAAGTTGTGGAGAGGTAGTTTTAAACAATCTTTAGGCCACTCTTTGTAGACTAGAGCCTCCATTAGTTCTGTTTGGGGCTCTGTTTCTGACTCCATACTTATAGGCAAAGCCTCACCCATCTGTCTAATAAACCTTGTGAAAGATAGGCTTTCAGAAGGAGTCCTTCTATGAGGAGGTGGAGGAGATGGGTCAGATGATATACCATAATACTTCTCTGCAGAAAGTTCTAGATAGTCTGAAGAAGAATGAGACAATCAGAATCATATCCCTCAATGTCAGGCCTCAGAGATGTAGAACGTTGAGGTAGATGTCAAGGAGAATGTAGAGGAGAGCATCAAGGAGATTGTTGAGAGTGTTGAGATATATCTCGAGATGATTGCTGAAGCATGTGCCAATGGGATTGACTAGAGGAATTCAGAGAGTGGGATGAAGTACCATGCTCCCTGGAAGAAGAAGCAGGTCTGAGAATTGTTCCTTGATTAAGAATTTGGACGTGACTTGGACTGGACTGAGGCTGGATGCACTAGAGCAGGTGTTTGCCTTGTGTGTGACTGCAGCATCTCAACAAGTTCCTTATGTAACAGCTCTCAAAGCTGACTTTGCAGAGATGACACCAGTACTGTTACATACGGTAAAGAAAGTTCATGAATTGTCGAGTGTCAAAGAGTTGGCACCTCAATGTTGAGGCATAGAAGACACCAATTGTAGCTAAGGAGACCTGGCATCGGTGCACCTACGCTTCAAATTGTTTGATGGGACCAATGATTGGGATGAATTTGACATATCCCTAGAGGGAGGCTTTTTTGCAAACGTCCACCAAGGGATGCAGTACAAATGAATCAGAAGTTGCATGGACTGTCGATCCCGTTGGTACCAATGTTGATGCTGGGAGAATAGGACATTGAACCCCAGTCAGAAAACATCCTTGATATACCTGGAGTAGACCTGAAAATTGTATGGCTTTAAGCAACCTCTTCTGCAGTTTAGAGCAGAGTTGATATGAAGTATCACGGTGCTCGGGACCAAGGCACTGGACACACCTGTTATGTGGGTCTGTTGCCAAAATAATCCTTTGGCACCAAGCGCACTGTTTGAAGTTGCTTAGAGGCTTGGACATCAGGGGAAACTGCAGACAGAAGATCAAAGGACTCTATGGTCCAGGAAGGTTGAGTAGATGACAATCCAAAAAAAGGTTTGATGCTCCAGCCTGAAAACAGGCTGAGGAGAGCATGAAGGCCCCCCCAAAAATAAATCTGTTAAAATTTGAAAATTTTTTCACTGGAACTGAAGAAAAATTAAGAAAACTGTGAAAATATTAAGAAAACGAAACAGAAAAGCACAAAACTGAAGAAAAGTTTTACGTGCTTGAAGAAACTCCAAAGAACAACAGGAAGGCACCAGCGCATGCGTGGTATGGGCAGTCTTCAAAAGACAATTCTTATGTTGTTATGACAGTGACAGTATACTTTTTGACTGTATCGAGCTCTATCAATGACATCGATGACCCACATGTGAGAATATTTTGCCTGCTTGTCCTCAGATAAAATGAATGTTCATGCTGGACATTTCCAGCACATAAATGTTCATTTCATAAGTATTTTAGAACAGGCTATATTCTGTTCTAAAATGCATGTGAGATGGGCATCCATTTGTGATGTTCTGACTTGGAAGTCTATATTCTCAGTTGGTTATCCTTTCTACACATGCACAGATGCCCAGAAGCGGGACCGAGCTCAATAGTTTTCAAAACCTAGACAAACTGCTGGGTTTTGAAAACCCTTCCGGACGACTGGACAGTCCTCTAAAAAGAAGACATATCCAGGCAAATCCAGACATCTGGTAACCCTAACCATTACTTTACCACAAAGGTTCAAGCTGTGCCATTTTTACCGAGGGAGCCATTGAGGCAAGAATGAATGGATTGTTGGGGTCCCAGAGAAAAGGGTGGAGGGCCAAGTTGACTCTCAAATGATTTTTAAAGAAGCAGGACTTTCTCTAGGGGAAGGGCCTTCACATATAAAGGTTTAGAGCATTTTCAAACCAACTAGTCAGAGGACCCCTGTGGTAGGTTGGATCTGGATCCTTTGTATTTGCCCCTAAATCTTGCAGCAAACACCATGCATAAGGGCTATTTTTAACATTTTCTACATTGCCATAGCCAGCAGCACAAAAAAAATTTGACCATTTAACTAAGAGATGTAAAGGAAAGGATCCAATAGCACATTTGAATCTCTTAATTAAATTTCCTCAAAATATGGATTAAACTGTGAATATAAAGTCCCATTTTACATAGCATATCAAGGTATTAATTTAGGCATCCCTGTCTGGGAATTAGCAGTTTCTGTGGTATTTTACAAAATGTTCTGCAGAAAACAGAACTTTTTGTAAAATATACAAAAGTGCTATCAAGTACATAAGGCTACTTTAACCATTTTGGAGGAGGGGCCTCCTACTGCTTCTCTTCATTTACTTCCTAACCTACACACTGCACCATTCTAGAGCTCACCCTGTGGCTTCAGCTGCTGCAATAAGAACATTGGAGTCATAGCTACAAGGAGACATCCTGTTGGGACTCATAATCAGTGACAAAGCCATAAAACATTGGTTCTGTAGCCTCTATTAGGGAAAGGGAAAGGGATAGGGACTTGTATACCACCTTTTTGTAGTTATACAACCACATTCAAAGTGGTTTTCATGCAGGTACTTCAAGCATTTTCCCTATCTGTCCCGGTGAGCTCACAATCTATCTAATGTACCTGGAGCATTCTGAGTTTAAGTTTATTTTACACTTGATATACCGCAATTGGAAAACATCTATGCAGTTTACATAAAATTAATATATAAAATATTAAAAGATAGAACTACAATAGTAAAAGAAAAAAAAAATTATAGATAAGAACATAAGAAGTTGCCTCCGCTGAGGCAGATAAGAGGTTCATCTCGCCCAGCGGTCCGCTCCCGCGGCGGCCCATCAGGCCTATTGCCTGAGCAGTGGTCCCTGACTATTTCTATAACTACCTCTTGCTCCTATCCCTGATTGTGTGCTTATTATTTCAGGTCAGAGTCTGGCCTGTCTCCTGCATCCTTGAAATTTCATTGGCCATATGCATCTGTAAACAGAAAAGATTTTTGTAATATTTTAAAGCATTCAAGATTTTGTTCTATTCACATCTAATTCGGAAGAGCGTTCAAAGTTAAGGGTCAATGACTGCAAAAGAACAGTCTCTAGTAGATGAATAAACTATTTGTCTGATTGATCGAATTACTATGAGATTTTGCTGTGAAGAACATATTAGAGGACGCATTAGAGGATAAGGAAGAGAGTTTTGAAGTGGCAACAGTGGAACTGGTTGTCAGACTCCAGAATAATTTACCCATGGGCCCCTGATAATGCAGGGCCTAGGGCAACTGCCCCTTTTAGTCAAAGGTAAAATTAGCCATGAAATACCTAGGTATTTCAGGAAAAATAGTTAAAAATAGCAACATCAATGTGTGCTTTACATAGGCCAACCCTAAACATGTAGATACGAATGCCATGACTTTTACATGTGCAAGAGTCAAGCTATGGAATGGCCTTGTTGGCCAGATTTGAAAATGTGGAGAGAGGAATTCTTTTAGGAAAATATTGAAGACTCAACTATTTGTTGATGCATTTTTCTGAGCAATTGATTTTATGCTAGACTGAATATGTCTGTTTTATTTTCTTATTTTGTATAGACTTTTAACATTTTATGTAGGTAACTCCTTGTAATCCTTAAGACTTGGCTATAACACAAGTCTATAACCACCCTGGTTATAGACTTGTGTTGTAGCCAAGTCTTAAGGACTATAGTGTGATTCACAAGAATTTGGAGAGTTGGGGTAACTCCTTGTAAACCATTTTGGATAAAAACGGTATAGAAATTCTAAAAATAAATAAATAAAATAAATATGTAACAATCAGCATTTACAAATATAGATGCTGACCTCACAATATACATGTGAATTTGCCAGCACTTACACAAATCTGTGTCAAATTTTCAAGAGGATACAGTGAAGTTATTCTTTTTAATGAATGTTTCATCTGATGTTAAAGCATTCAAGATTTTGTTCTATTCACATCTAATTCGGAAGAGCGTTCCAAAGTTAAGGGCCAATGACTGCAAAAGAACAGTCTCTAGTAGATGAATAAACTATTTGTCTGATTGATGAAATTACTATGAGATTTTGCTGTGAAGAACATATTAATCATCGTCCAATCCCTGGTGCTTAGCATTGTAGACTACTGCAACAGCCTCTACTTATCATGCCCAAACAACATGATAAAACAACTTCAAAACACAGCCCTCAGACTCATCTACTCTCTTAGCAAATTTGACCACATCACTAATGCATACTTAGACTCTCACTGGCTTCCGATAAAAGCAAGATCACAATTCAAATTCTACTGTCTACTATTCAAAGTAACCCATGTAGATGCACCAAGTTACCTTAACAACCGTCTATACCGCAACCTCACACACAGAACAAGGATAACTCAAAGCCTATTCATACACCCACCTCTCAATGGTACTTAAGAACATAACATAAGAACATAAGCAGTGCCTCTGCTGGGTCAGACCAGAGGTCCATCCCGCCCAGCAGTCCGCCCCCGCGGCGGCCCAACAGGTCATGACCTGCCTTAATCACCAGAAGGGGCCCCCTTGCCCCCTAGGTTTCTCATCGAAGTCCTATCTTCCCATCAATGTCCTAACCCTCCGGCCTTGCACCTGCACGACCTGGTGAGCTGTCTATACTTATGCAACACCCCAGCACCTCCCTCAGTACCCCACGATCCCCTTTTCCCTCAGGAATCTGTCCAATCCCTGTTTGAATCCCTGTACTGTACTCTGCCGGATCACTTCCTCCGGGAGCGCATTCCATTTGTCCACGACCCTTTGGGTGAAGAAAAACTTCCTTGCATTTGATTTGAACCTATCTCCCTTCAGTTTCTCTGAGTGCCCCCTCGTACCTGTCGTCCCTTTTAGTCTGAAGAACCTGTCCCTGTCCACCCTCTCTATGCCCCTAAGTATTTTGAAGGTCTCTATCATATCCCCCCTGAGCCTCCTCTTTTCCAGAGAGAAGAGCCCCAGTTTATCCAGCCTCTCAGCATATGGGCAGTTTTCCAGCCCTCTTACCAGTTTCGTTGCCCTCCTTTGGACTCTCTCAAGAACTGCCATGTCCTTCTTGAGGTGCGGCGACCAATAAAAACTTGACGCAAGAAACTTTACAACAACCTTCTAGCGACACAGGCTGCGAAAATTAACCCAACCGTCTCCAAACTTCTGACCAAAACAACAGACATCAAACTTTTCCGAAAAGAAATCAAAACTCTTCTATTCAAAAAACACCTTCCATCATTCTAACCTACACGCACACGCATACCCCTTCATAATCACCACCCCTATAGTATCCCCTAGCCAAATCCTTCAATCCTTCCCCAAAATCATACTCAGAAACCTAAAAATACAACCTCCATCCGGGATCAGAATATTGCTTCCCTTAACACTATGTAAGCAACCTCCATCTGTAACCAGAATATTCCGTCCCTCAAAGTTATGTAATAATCTTCCTAATTTGTATGTATTGCTATTGCTATGTAAACTTGTTATGTATATGTTATATACCTGATATGTAAACTCCCTGGAAATGTCCAGTTTTCACCCAACTTTGTAATCCGCTTAGAACCGCAAGGCACAGGCGGAATAGAAATCTCTAATGTAATGTAATGTAATGTTAGACACCAGAGGTTCTTGAAAGAAACAAAAATGAACAGCATAGTCAATAGGGCAATCTAGAGAACCACACAAAATGCTGAAATAATGTGGAATTATTAAAGAACGTATCATCAGTGTGGGACAACACCAGAGCTTGGCATAATTCCCCTCTTAATATTTGCTGGAAACCCAAGGCCCTAATGATCAAGTAGCTGAGACTTGCAGGTACAAGGGTTGGCACCAAAAAGTTTTATTTTTTTTTAAATATGCATGTATTCCCATTGTAAAGTGATAAATACATAGAGGGGCATAATCAAAAAAAGCGTCTAAGTCCCCTTTTGGCCTAAATCCTTAAACGTTCAACCCAGAAGCAGGAAAAGTTTCCATAACCAAAACAAACGTCCTTGTTTTGATTATGGCCTTCCTCTGCCTAAACGCCCAATCACACTACGTCTAAAAGTACACCCACACCACGTCTACACTTTTCAGCCATAATGAAACAAAAAAACGCCTAAGCCACAAACGTCCAACAGAAGGGCTTTTAGGCGAAGGAGGAGCCAGTCCTTCGCCTAAAAGCTGGATTCTGTAACCGGTGTCTGTCAAAAACAACACCGGTTACAGAATCCCCCCCCCCACACACAACCATCCAGGCAGGAGGGTGCCCAAGCCCTCCTGCCATGTCAAACACGACCCCCCCCCCTCCCAACAACATCGGGGCAAGAAGGAGCTCAAGCCCTCTTGCCCCGGCCATCCATCGCGGCAGTTCGGGTAGAGGAGTGATGGCATCGCGGTAGGGGAGATGAGGCATCTCTCCTGCCACGATGGTTAAGTTGCCGGGCCGCTGAACTGATGGCGCCAGCGGCCATCAGCTCAGTGGCCCCTTTTTCGGCACTTAGATCTGGTTTTATTTTCTCTAAGTCAAAAAGGTCTAGGCAACCTTTAACTGTTTTGGTTATACCTGTGGGCCTAGGTGTAGGTCGGCCCACCTCCCGCCCACTGCCCGCCCTTTCCCCTCCTCTAAACACACCTCTTTTCTCTCTGTTCCTTTAGTGGCAGGGGAAAGGCCTAAGCTATTTTTAGATACGTCTAAAAACCAGCTTTGGTTATGGGTACTTGGATGATCAGGCTTTTTGATCGTCCAAGTAGCCACTTAGGACACTTTGTAGACGGGTTTTTTTTTAATTATTATTACCCCCATTGAGTACATACATTTTTGGCCCTTCTAAACCATATCATCTTGAAATCTCAGTATCCCAAAACATCTAGAAGCAGAAATAGCAATTTTCTTAAACAGCAAAGTTACTTACTTGTAGCAGCTGTTCTCCGAGGACAGCAGGTATATATTCTCACATGTGGGTGACATCATCTGTGGAAACCGGTATGGAAAGTCAACATGTGTTCAAGGCTGTTAAAACATGTGCGGACTGTGAAAAACTGCAGGAAGACCTTAGGAAATTGGAAAACTAGGCATCCAAATAGCAGATGAGATTTAACGTGGTCTAATGCAAAGCGATGCACATTGGAAAGAATAACCCAAATCATAGTTACCGGATGATAGGATCCAACTTGGGGGTCAGCACTCAAGAAAAAGATCTGGGTGTCATCATGGACAATATGCTGAAACCTTCAGCCCAATGTGTTACGGTGGCGGCGGCCAAAAAAGCAAATAAGATGCTAGGAATTATTAGAAAAGGGATGGTAAACAAGACTAAGAATGTTATAATGCCTCTGTATTGCTCAATGGTGCGATCTCACCTAGAGTTTTGCGTTCAGTTCTTGTCTCCTTATCTCAAAAAAGATATAGTGCCACTAGAGAAGGTTCAATGAAGAGCTACCAAGATGATAAAGGGGCTGGAACTCCTGTCATATGAGCAAAGACTAAAGAGGTTAGGGCTCTTCAGCTTAAAAAAGACGGCTCAGATGAGATATGATTGAAGTCTACAAAATCTTGAGTGGAGTAGAAAGAGTACACGTGGATTGATATTTTACCGCATCAAGATTTACAAAGACTAGGGGCTCCTTTTACAAAGCCGCGTTAGCGGCTTTATTGCATGCACATTTTTAGCATGCGCTAACTCCCACGCTAGCCGAAAAACTATCGCCTGCTCAAATTAGTGAGCGCTATTACGCTTGTTAAACCGCTAACACGGCTTCATAAAAGGTGTAATACTTTTAAAACCAATAGAAGGAAATATTTTTTCACTCAAAGAATAATACTCACATGCTTTATTCACTTTTCTGTCAGCCCAAGACTGTAAATTTAAAAAATATCATCAACGTCTTCTATCGTATCATGTGGCATCTTTGGACAAGAATTTGAATAGTTTAATTATGTCCTCCAACACTTACCATTGATTCAGGTGGCATTTAAAAACATATTTGTTTACTAGATTATTTGGGTAATTGAAGTATTCCATCTATTATATCTACTTTTTCTTTTGTAAAACCGCATAGAATTTAACAGTATTGCTGAATAAAAGTGAGTTTTATGTTATGCTATGTTATAGTTAAGCTCTGGAATGCATTGCCAGATAATGTAGTAAGAGCGGTTAATATAGCTAGTTTTAAAAAAGGTTTGGACAAATTCCTGGAGGAAAAGTCCATAGTCGTTGATACAGATATGTAGAAAACCACTACTTGCCCTGGATAGTGGCATGGAATGCTGTAATTATTTGGGTTTTTGCCTGGTACTTGTGACTTGGATTGGCCTCCGTGAAGATGGGATACTGGGCTAGATGGACCATTGGTCTGATCCAGTAAGGCTATTCTTAAGTACTGTCACTTAAAATTTTAAGGACTGCCCATACTGCACATGTGCTAGTGCTTTCCCACTTGATATCAGCTCATGCTGCAATTCAGTAACAAAGCTAAGAAACCAACTAGGGGAGGTGGGCGGGTTGTGAGAATATATACCTGCTGTCCTCGGAGAACACCTGCTATAAAGGTAAGTAACTTTGCTTTCTCTGAGGACAAACAGGTCTCACATGTGGGATTCCCAAGCTGCCAAGACTCTAGGAAGAGAACATAAGAATTGCCATACTGGGATACCTCAAAGGCCCTTCAAACCCAGTATCCTGTTTCCAACAGTGACCAACCAAGATCTCAAGTATGTAGCTAGATTCCAAATAATAAAACAGATTTTATGTTGCTTATCCTAAGAATAAGCAGTGGATTTCCACAAATCATCTCAATAATGGTCTATGAATTTCTCTTGCAAGAAAATATCCAAATCTTTTTTTAAACCCTGCTAAGCTAACTGATTTCACCACATTCTCCAGCAACAAATTCCAGAGTTCAATTACTCATTGTGTGAATTGGTTGGATTGCTAAATGACCAAGGGATAAAAGAGACTCTCAGGGAAGACAAGGTCATAGTGGAGAGATTAAATGAATTATTTGATTCAGTCTTCACTGATGAAGATGTGGAGGAGTTATTGGTGCCAGAAATTGTATTCAATTCTGATGAATCAGAGAAACTCATACAAATCTCTGTAGCACTGGATGATGTAATGGGTCAGTTTGACATACTGAACAGTAGCAAATCACGTGGACTGGATGGTAAACATCCTAGAGTACTGATACTTTAAAAAAATAATAATTTATATTCCACATATCCTACAATTCTGTGTGGATTGCAAATTATTCATGCACTCAAGCATTATTCCCTAACTGATAGAATTGAAAAATGAACTTGTAGAGCTATTAGTAATTTTTAATTTTTCTTTAAAATCCAGCATAGTACCAGAAGACTGGAGAGTGACCAATGTGACACAGTTTTTTTTAAAAAGGGTTCCAGAGGTGATTTGGGAAATTATAGACTGGTGAGTCTGATGCCGGTGCCAGGCAAAATGGTAGAGAATATTATAAAGAACAAAATGACAGAGCATATACATAAGCAAGAATTAATGAGAGATAGCCAACATGGATTTAGTCAAGGAAGATCTTGCCTCACCAATCTACTGCATTTCTTTGAAGAGATGAATGAACATGTAGATAAAGGTGAACCGGTTTATATTGTATATTTGAATTTTCAAAAGGCATTTGACATAGTACCTCACAAAAGAATTCTGAGGAAATTAGAAAGTCATAGGATAGGAGGTAATGTCCTTTATGGATTAAGAACTGGTTGAAAGACAGAAAACAGAGAGTAGGTTTAAATAGTCAATATTCTCAATGGAGAAGGGAAAATAGTGGGGTAAATAGTGGAGATTATCAATCAATAAGAGGAGTATCAGAAATTACTTATCTGGTGACTCTAGATTTTAAATCTTTATATACAATGGTACTACAAGATGAAGCACTGGACATTTTGTTTTCAGAACTGGAGGCTGCTTTCATGGGTAGAAGGATCCTTACCAATTTATTAATTAAATTGGTTGAAATTACCATGAAGATTTTATTTTTTTCAGTTTAGAAACCTTTTTTGTTTTCAATAGATTTTGGGAGTAGCGATGGGGGCACAATGGCCCCTTCAATAGCCAATCTTTTTATGAAGAATTTTGAAAAGAGATAAATGAAAGACAACCAGTATTTACCCCAAATTAAGCTCTGAGTCAAATTTATTGATAACATGTTCATGTTGTGGACTGGATCTGAAAGCCAATTGAAAGAATTTTTGATTTGGATGAATGGGAGACATCCTAAGATCCAGTTCACTATGGTTAATCATCCCACTGAAATATCATGTTTGGATTTATCAATTGTGAAAGAAGATGACAGTTTTGTTTCAAGAGTGTTTTACAAGGAGACAGACAGGAACATTTTCTTCATTATGATAGCAGTCATCTTTCAGCTCTTAAGAAAAGTTTCACAGTTTTTAAGATGTAGGCAAAACTGTTCAGATTTAAATTTGTTTAAACAACAGACCAAAGGGCTGAAGGAGAAGTTGCTTCAGAAAGGATATCCAAAGAATGTTGTTGACAACACATACAAAAGGGTGAAATTTTGTAACATGGGTTTATTGTTTGAAGAAAGACGGTCTGGAGAAAATGATTGGACTCCAACTTGTGTTTTGAGATATTCTAGTGGAGTAGGGAAAGTTGTCTCTATTTTAAATAGACACTGGTCAATCCTTCAACCTCCACCCAGTATTCCATGGTATAGATTTAAGGGTTGCCTTTAGTAGG
This sequence comes from Geotrypetes seraphini, assembly GCF_902459505.1. Taxonomy (NCBI): domain Eukaryota; kingdom Metazoa; phylum Chordata; class Amphibia; order Gymnophiona; family Dermophiidae; genus Geotrypetes; species Geotrypetes seraphini. The sequence continues at coordinate 93,820,929 of NC_047085.1, forward strand.
AATCACATCCGTAAAGATATCTTATGTCCAGCAGATGAGACCAGTTATGGAAACATGCAAATCCACCTTGAAATTGGATCAGGTATTTGAGCATCCTATTACAAAGAAGCTATTCCCCTGAAATACCACATAACTTGTGGTTCCAGTTTTGTAATATATGTTATCATCTGCATATGTCCCAAAATTTATGTGGGGCAAACCACAAGATGATTTAGGATAAGATTTGGGGAACACCAAAGTAGCTTGAGCTGTGATGGATTGAAGATCCCTTAGTACAGCACTGTCTATCATTCAAACACTAGCTTTCCTCTTTGAAATGCTGTATTATAGACCATATCCCTGAAGGAGACTTTGATAGAAGAACCATGCTAACAAAGCATGAGCAAGAGTGAATTTTTCATGTAATGTCAGAAGAGTCAGATGGTCTTAATTCCCAGGTTGAATGGCAGTTGTTTTTTGACCAATTAGATGAGTATAGAAGGAGCTGGTTTTGACATGAGACGTAAGAGATTAAAAGAATCAGGTTTGGCAGCCATTTTTGCAATGCCCAAGTGAGCACGGAGGAACGGTGCCAGAGTGAGTAAAGACTTTTTGATCTTGGTTCTCGAGAAGTTTTAGTTCAATGTGAACAATATGTTTTCTACTCAAAAGTGTGTTTTACTAGTTCTTATTTTTGTTTGTGCAGTGCCATTGAGCATGGCAGAATAAGCACAAAGAGGAAGTGCCTGATGCTGACGAGCATTGCAGAGCCGAATAGTGTTAAAGCGCTGCGGTTCCGGAGTTAAAATAAATTTGGACTGCAGTTTGGAGACCGATATAGCCCTGATGTATCTACAGTGAAACACTGGCTGGCCATCGTCAACTTTTTTGGTGGAGGGAGAATGGTGAAGACTGACAGGTTTTCTGCCTAGATATGTACAACTTGATTTAAAGATTTTGGAGATAAAAAAAAAAAGATTAGAGAACTATTGAATCTTTCACAGTTTCTTCCCTATCCTTATAAGTATCTATGAAAGTATTGCACAAGCACAGCATTAACTGACATATTACTAATAGACACTTTATAGTAAAGAGACATTTATTGAACAAACAAAATAATTGACAGACCACACCAACTACAAAGGGAGTTTTTCTGCCTATGAGGTCTCTCCCTGAGTCATACCCTATCTGTACAAACAAGGTACAGAATGATTGGAATCTGAGGGTTTCCTCCTCTTTTGAATTAAGTTGGTTTGTGTACACATAAGCAAGTAAAGCCATTGAGCATTCTTCTTTGAGAGCCTAAGATTGCACTTTTTTTTTTTTTTTTTAAAGGGGGATAGGTGTTTTGTAAATAGTGGAATTACCACTGCTTTTTAACATATTTATCAATGATCTATTTATTTATTTAATTTGTTTTATATCCCGTCCTCCCCAGAGAGCGCAGAACGGGTTACAAGGTAACATACATAATAATTAGACAAAATGAGTTACAAAATAATTAGTCAAAATGGGTTACATTGACATTCATATAGTACAGTTTGTTCATCCTAAATTAACATTCACAGAGAAATTAGTTCAACATGTATGTGGTATTCATTTGCTTGGGAATTACAGAATGGATGGTTGTTTAAAGTGAAGGAGGAAAATTGTAGGCTTAGATACTCTGTTAGTCTGTTTAATAATGTTGAGGTGCAGAGGTAGACATGGGAATAACTAGAGAGATAATTAAATTTGCTGATGACATAAAGTTGTTCAAAACTGTTAAATTGCAAGAAGATTTGAAAAATTGCAAGATGACCATGTGAGACTGGAAGACTGGGCATCAAAATGGCAGATGAGCAAGTGCAAAGTGATGCGTGTTGGAAAGAGGAACCCGAACTATAGCTACGTGATGCTGGGTTCTATGTTAGGAGTCACTGCCCAGGAAAAAGATCTAGGTGTCATTGTTGAGGATACATTGAAACCCTCAAATCAATGTGCAACAGCGGCTATGAAAACAAATAGAATGTTAGGAATTATAAAGAAAGAAATGGAAAGCAAAGATGAAGATGTTATAATGCCCCTGTATTGCTCTTTAATACAGCTGCAACTTGAATATTGTGTGCATTTCTGGTCACCATATCTCAAAAAAGATATAGCAGAATTAGAAAAGGTCAAGAATTATCTGTTTTAAACTTAATAAAAATACTTGAGTTTTTTTTTAAAAAAATGGTAAAGAGAAAGGCAACAAAAATGATAAAAGGTTTGGGACGACTACCCAAGAGGAAAGGCTAAAGCAGCTAAGGCTCTTAAGCTTGGAGAAGAGATGATTCAAAAGTGATATGATAGAAGTCTATAAAATGCTGAGTGGATTGGAAAGGGTAGATGTGAATTGCTTGTTCACTCCTTCCAAAATTACTAGGACTAGGGGGCATGCGATGAAGCTACTAAGCAGTAGATTTAAAACAAACTGGAGAAAGTATTTTTTCACACAACATGCAATTAAACTCTGGAATACATTGCTGGAGAATGTAGTGAAATCAGTTAGCTTAGTGGGGTTTAAAAGAGGCTTGGATAATTTACTAAAAGAGAAGTCCATAGACCATTATTGAGATGGCTTGGGGAAATCCACTGCTTATTCATAGAAAATCTGTTTTACTACTTGGGATGTAGCTAGGTACTTGGAACCTGGGTTGGCCACTGTTGGAAATAGGATATTGGGTTTGATGGACCTTCGATCTGTCCCAGTATGACAATTCTTATGTTCTTAAAACTTTTCTCCAGTTTGTTTGAAATCTACTACTTAGTAGCTTCATCACATGCCCCCTAATCCTAGTATTTTTTGAAAGAGTAAACAAGCGACTCACATTCACCGCTTCCACTCCACTCTGTAATCTATAGACCAGTGTCTCTCAAACTGTGTGCCACAGCACAGTGGTGTGCTCTGAAGAGATTCCAGGTATGCCACTAGAGATTACAAAATTTTACTTTATTTTTAAAAATTCCCATCCTAAGTATACACTAGAATAGATGACATGTACATCACAAATGCAATAGTCTATCAATGTTATGAACATCTGTGTGCATAAGGATACAACCGCCCAGACAAGCATCATTCTTTGACATGATTGGTTCTTGAAAAGTAATAGCAAGTAATTTTAATTTAATATTTATGCAGTAGTCATTCTAATGAGCAACAAATCAATTAAGGCTTTGTTATGGTTTGGATCTTCTTATCTTTTCAAACCTAGATTTTCAGCTCTGAGAGAAATTAAATAGAAAAGAAAAGAGAATTACTACAGATGGTGGATGATGAAATGAGTGTTTGTTGACTATCAAGCTGCATTTTGAGTTAATTTCCACTCAAAACCATGCACATCCATCACATTGATTAGCAGTTCTATTCTATCTACTTTAGTTTCACCGTTGTTACAATTATCCATACAAAGTTTAATGAACTTTAAATAAATAACTCTTAAATTTAACTTTGTTTGTTTTGCAATTTTATAATTTCAATTATAATGTCCCACAAAAAAACCATTTGCTACATTTAGTGTGATGGAGCAAAACAAGTTTGAGAGACACTATCATATCACCCCTGAGCCATTTCTTCTCCAAGCAGAAGAGCCCTAGCTGCTTTAGCCTTTTCTCATAGGGAAATCATCCCTTTTATTATTTTTGTCACCCATCTCTGTACCTTTTCTAATTCCACTATATCTTTTTTCAGATACGGTGACCAGAATTGCACAGAATATTTGAGGCATGACCGTACCATAGGGTGATAGAAGGGCATTACAACATTTTCATCTCTGTTTTCCATTCCTTTCCTGATAATTTCTAACATTCTATTTGCTTTCATAGCTACTGCTGTATTGATCTGAGGGTTTCAACTTAACCTCAACGATGACACCTAAAATCGTTTTCCTGGGCAGTGACTTATAACATAGCTATAGTTTGGATTCCTCTTTCCCACATTGCACTTGCTCACATTAAACATCATCTGCAATTTTGATGCCCAGTCTCACAAGGTCCTCTTGCAATTTTTTACAATCCTCTTGCAATTTAAAAATTATGAACAACTTTGTTTCATCAGCAAAATTAATTATCTCACTAGTTATTTACAACTCTGGATCATTGATAAATATGCTAAAAAGCAGATGTACCAGCACAGACCCCTGGGGAACCCCACTATTTACCCTTCTCCATTGAGAATATTGACCATTTAAACCTACTCTCTGTTTTCTGTCTTTCAACCAGTTCTTAATCCATAATTGGACATTATCTCCTATCTCATGACTTTCTAATTTCCTCAGAACTCTTTCATGAGGTACTTTGTCAAATGCCTTTTGATAATCCAAATGTACAATATCAACTGACTCACCTTTATGTGCATGTTCATTCACCCCTTCAAAGAAATGCAGTAGACTGGTGAGGCAAGATTCCCCTTGACTAAATCCATGTTGGCTTTGTCTCATTAATCCATGCTTATGTATATGTTCTGTTATTTTGCTCTTTATAATAGTCTCTAACATTTTGCCTGATACTGATGTCAGAATCACCACTCTATAATTTCCCAAATCACCTCTGGAAACCTTTGTAAAAATTGTCTTCAAGTTGGCCACCTCCAGTCTTTTGGTACTATGCTGGATTTTAAGGAAGATTACAAATCACTAACAATAGCTTTGCAAGTTCATTTTTTAATTCTATCAGCATTCTAGGATGTTTACCATCTGGGCCAGGTGATTTGCTACTGTTCAATTTGTCAAATTAGCATATTACATCATCCAGTGCCACTTTGTTCTTTTCGTGTTTGCATTATTCATCTAATAAATTGAGTAATACATTTATATTGCAGTTTCCCCCTTTTAGAGGTATATGTTTTAAACATCCATTTATAGAAATAAATTTATACAAATGTGAATTTATACAAATAAGGGCAGGCTAGTTATTAGAAATTTCATAGAATGTTGAATACATTTTTATATGATAGATTGTAAATTTAGTGCTTTTAGTTAAAGAATTATAAGGACATCTTTTTATCCAAAGGATTGTATTTTCCCATAGAATTATTATAGCTTCTTTTTTATGTAAATTGCCTTCAACTAAATGGTATTAGAGCGATTCAGAAATCTTGTATTAGATTAGATTAGATTTGTTTGAGTTTCTCTGATTCATCAGAATTGAATACCATTTCTGGCACCAGTAACTCTCCCACATCTTTCTTGGTGAAGACCGAAGCAAAGAATTTATTTAATCACTCCGCAAAGGCCTTGTCTTCCTTAAGAGCCCTCTTTATTCCTCAGTCGTCCAGTGGTCCAACTGATTCTCTTCCTGACTTCTTGCTTTTAATATATCTTAAAAAGTTTCTACTGTGTGTTTTTGCTTCCAGCGTAATCTTCTTTTCAAGATCTCTTTTTGTCTTCCTTATTAGCGCCTTGTATTTGACTTGACATTCCTTTTGCTGTTTACAATTATTTTTAGTCAGATTCTTCTTCTATTTTCTGAAGGGTTCTCTTTTAACTCTAATAGCTTTCTTCACCTCACTTGTTAGCCATGCTGACTATCATTTGGTCTTCCTTCCTCCTTTTTTAATACATGGAATATATCTAGTTTGTACTTCCAGGATTGGTATTTTTGAATAACATATATTGTTGGCCTTTGCAGCTGCACTTCTAAGTTGGGTTTTTTTCTATTATCCTCATGTTATCATAGTCTCCTTTTTTAAAGTTAAATGTTGTTGCATTGAATGTCCTATGTGAACTTATTCCAGGGATTATATCAAATCTGATCATGTTATGATCACTGTTATCAAGCAGTCCCAGCACCATTATCTCCTGTACCAATTCATGTACTCCACTAAGAACTAGGTCTAGAATTGCTTTAACTCTTGTCAGTTCCTGAACCAGCTACTCCATAAAGCAGTCCTTGATTTCATCAAGGAATTTTATCTCCCTAGTATGCCTTGATGTTACATTTACCAAGTCAATATTGGGATAGTTAAAATAGCACAGTTACTTACCGTAACGGTTGTTATCCAGGGACAGCAGGCAGATATTCCCACACATGGGTGACATCACCAACGGAGCCCCGCAGCGGACAGCCTCGAAAGCAAACTTGCTTGAAGATCTCAAGCTTTCGAGTGCTGCACCGTGCATGCGCACGTGCCTTCCTGTCCGAACTAGGGAGCGCATCTCCTGTGAGGATCCTCAGTTCAGATATCAAGCCAAGAAGCCAACCAGGGGAGGAGGGAGGGTTGTGGGAATATCTGCCTGCTGTCCCTGGATAACAACCGTTACGGTAAGTAACTGTGCTTTATCCCAGGACAAGCAGGCAGCATATTCCCACACATGGGTGACCTCCAAGCTAAGTAAAAAGGGATGGAGGGAAGTTGGCAATTTAAGAAAAAAGATTTTGCAAAACAGATTGGCCAAAATGGCCATCCCTCCTGGAGAAAGTATCCAGACAGTAATGAGAAGTGAAAGTATGAACCGAGGACCAAGTGGCAGCCTTGCAGATTTCCTCAGTGGGAGTTGATCTGAGGAATGCTACAGATGCTGCCATAGCTCGAACTTTGTGGCCCGTCACTCGACCTTGTAGAGGAAGACCAGCATGAGCATAGCAGAAAGAGATGCAAGCAGCCATCCAGTTGGAGAGGGTACGCTTCGAGATAGGACGTCCCAGTCTATTTGGATCAAAAGAGATGAAGAGTTGAGGAGATGTTCTGTGAGGTTGAGTGCGTTGAAGATAAAACGCCAATGCCCGTTTACAGTCCAAAGTATGAAGTGCCGCCTCACCAGGATGAGAATGCGGCTTAGGAAAAAAGACTGGCAGAACAATAGACTGATTAATATGAAATTCCGACACCACCTTAGGTAAGAATTTCGGATGCGTATGAAGAACCACCTTATCATGGTGAAAAACTGTGAAAGGTGGGTCCGAGACTAAAGCTTGCAGCTCACTAACTCGTCGAGCAGAAGTGAGTGCAATCAGGAATACAGCTTTCCAAGTAAGATACTTGAGATGAGCCTTGTCAAGAGGTTCAAAGTTGAGCCAGAACAACATTAAGATCCCAAACCACAGGAGGCGGTTTAAGAGGTGGATGAAGATTAAAAAGCCCCTTCATAAAGCGGGAAACCATGGGATGTGCAGAGAGAGGTTTCCCATCTAGAGGCTGATGAAAAGCAGGAATAGCACTGAGATGAACTCGAATAGAAGTAGATTGAAGGCCCGACTGGGACAAGTGAAGCAAATAGTCTAAGACTGACGCCAAGGAGGATGATCGTGGAAGAAGCTGACGAGTGGAACACCAGGAAGAAAATCTAGTCCACTTCTGACCATAACATTGACGAGTGGATGGTTTCCTGGAAGCAAGAAAAACATCCTGAACAGATCGAGAAAATTGAGAAGAGTCTGTTATATAGAAAGGTACCAAGCTGTCAAGTGTAGAGACCGTAGATTGGGATGAAGCAAGGACCCTTGACTCTGAGTGAGCAGAGAAGGGAAAACCGGTAGAAGTAGAGGCTCCCTGACACTGAGTTGAAGTAGAAGGGAGTACCACGGTTGTCTGGGCCATCGAGGAGCTATTAGAATCATAGTGGCCCGTTCCGTCTTCAGTTTGACAAGAGTCTTGAGAATCAGAGGAAATGGAGGGAAGGCATAAAGAAACTGGCCCCTCCAGTCGAGAAGAAAGGCATCCGCCTCGAGACGATGAGGCGAGAAAATGCGGGAGCAGAACAGAGGTAGTTTGAAGTTGCTGGGCGACGCAAAAAGGTCTATCTGAGGAGTCCCCCAGCGAAGAAACACCTGACGAAGCGTGGGAGAATTGAGTGTCCACTCGTGAGGTTGCAGCAGACGGCTCAATTTGTCTGCTAGATAGTTCTGTTGACCCTGTATGTACACAGCTCTGAGAAAGATGTTGTGAGAAATCGCCCATTGCCACAACCTGAGAGCTTCCTGACAGAGTGAGATTCCGTCCCTCCCTGTTTGTTGACATAATACATGGCCACTTGATTGTCTGTCTGAACCAGTACCAACTGGTCGTGAAGAAGATGAAGAAAAGCTTTGAGAGCAAGGAAAATCGCTCTGAGTTCCAACAGATTGATATGACACCGATGATCTATAGACGTCCACAACCCTTGAGTACGGAGACCATCTACGTGGGCTCCCCATGCGTAGGTGAACAAATCCGTCGTGAGTACTTTCTGATGAGGAAGGTTGTGAAACCGCAAACCTCTGGAAAGATTGGAAGAGAGCATCCACCAGCGGAGAGACTTCTTGAACAAAGAGGTCACCATTATATGACGTGAAGCGGGTCCAATGCTTGTTGCCACTGAGACGCTAGGGTCCACTGAGGAATGCGGAGGTGAAGTCTGGCCAGGGGGGTCACATGAACCGTGGATGCCATGTGACCGAGCAGAACCATCATCTGATGGGCAGAGAGTGTCGAAAGGGAAGACACTTGCCGGCACAGTCGAAAGAGGGTGTCCTGACGATCCAGAGGAAGGAACGCCCGCATGTTGAGAGAATCCAGAATCGCGCCAATAAACTGGAGCGACTGAGTTGGAACCAACTGGGATTTGGGAAAGTTAATTTGGAACCCCAGACTCTGAAGAAAATAAATAGTCTGAAGGGTCGCTGTCAAAACTCCTTGAAGAGAAGGTGCTTTGATCAGCCAATCGTCCAGATAAGAAAACACCTGAAGCCCTTGAGAGCGCAGGGCTGCAGCTACTACGACGAGACATTTGGTGAATACCCTGGGGGAGGCTGCCAAGCTGAAGGGGAGAACCCTGTACTGAAGGTGAAGGTTCCCCACCTTGAACCTGAGATATTTGCGAAAAGTGGGGTGCACAGGGATATGAGTATAAGCTTCTTTGAGATCCAGTGAGCACATCCAATCCCCCTGATCCATGAGGGAGTATAGGATCGGAAGTGAGAGCATGCAAAATTTATCTTTGACTAGAAATTTGTTGAGGGCTCGAAGATCCAGAATGGGTCGCAAATCCCCCGTCTTCTTGGGTACCAGGAAATACCTGGAGTAGAACCCTAGATTGTGTTGAGAAGCAGGAATCTCCTCCACTGCTCGGAGGCAAAGTAGAGCTTGAGCCTCTTGAAGAAGAAGGGGGAGTTTAGAGGGACTGGAATGACACTCTCTTGGAGGGTGATCTGGGGGCACCTGAAGCAGGCGCAGAGAGTATCCCTCGCGGATAGTTGTCAGCACCCAGAGGTCCGATGTAATAGTTTCCCAATGAGATGAAAACAGGGACAGACGACCTCCAATGGGCAGAGGGGAATTCTGCAGGAAGGATGGAATGCTCAAGGCCAGAACATCAAAAAGATGGAGCCGGCTTGGTGACAGCAGGCGTCTGAGGTTTCTGAGAGCGTTGTTGTTGCTGAGGACATCGAGGAGGAGGTCTAGAAAAGGCTGGAGTGGTCTTCATGGGATAACGACGGGCAGGTGGTTTATACGCCCGAGCAGTAGGTGGTTTGGGCTTAGACCTGATCAACAACGCAAAAAAGCGTTCATGCTCTGAGAGTCTTTTAGTAGCAGCTTCAATCGAGTCATCGAACAACTCGAGGCAAGGTAAGTTGGCAAGGCGGTCTTGCAAATTAGGATCCATGTCTACTATGCGAAGCCAGGCAAGGCGACGCATAGCTACAGCAAAAGCAGACACCCTCGAAGAAAGCTCAAAAGCATCATAAGATGCCTGCAACATAAAAAGCCTCAACTGGGAAAGAGTTTGAAGGATTTGTTTAAACTCAGACAGACGGTGCTTGGACAAGTCTGGATAAAAGGATGGGAACAATTTCAAAAAATGGTTAAAATAGGATGTAAAGACATAATTGTAATTCAAGATCCTGTTCGCCATCATAGAATTTTGGTACATTCTACGACCAAATTTGTCCATAGTACATCCTTCACGACCAGGAGGGACAGTTGCAGACACCTTAGAAGGGTGGGCCTTCTTGAGAGAGGATTCCACCACCAAGGATTGATGGGAAAGTTGTGATTTCTCAAATCCCTTACAGGGTACAGTACAGTAGCGTGATTCTAGCTTTGATGGAATAGCTGTAACCGAATAAGGTGTCTCCATATTTCGGAATAAGGTCTGTTTGAGCACTGGTGTCATGGGCAGCCTCAAAGTCTCTTTAGGAGGATGTGGAAGCTCCATGTCTGCCAAATATTCCGGGGTATACTTGGAATCTGAATGTAAATCTAAATGAAGAGCTTGCCCCATGTCAGGAGAGGCAGACCTGGAGCGAGGAGCTACAGAATAAGAAGGTGAAGCCTCACGTGAATATTGGGACACCGGCTCTGAGGCCACCCGTACTGTCACCGAAGAAGCCCCACTACCAGTTTGTGGTGGAGTAAAGGAATGTTTCCTTTTCAGGCTCCTCGATGGAGATGTTCTCGGAGTCCGAGGAGTGGAATGTCTCGAAGGCAGAGGAGAAACATCTCAAAGTAAAGATCCCGAGGGAGGAGTCCTCGACCTCGAATGCCTCGAAGAGATAGAAGAGGGAAGCTTCGGGTCAGAGCGAGGAAGGTGCCTCGAAGAAACCTCCGAAGTCCCCGACTTAGAAGGAAGGTGTCTCGACGGCCTCGACCTCTGTTTCTGACGAGGCAAAGAGGATCTCAAAGCAAGATCCGGTGATGAATCAGATGAAGAGACTCTCTTACGAGACCTGCCTCGTGGACGGTGTAGCAGGATCTCAGTCTGCTGCTCAGGCTGGTCTACTCAAGGCAAGGTCGAAGAAGGCACCAACTGAGCCACAATAGAAGAAATCTGTGTAGTCAAGATGGACTTTAGCATATCTTCAAACATTGGCACCGAGACCAAAGGATTCTGTGGTACAGGTGCTGCCGAGTGCTCCAAGGAGGGCGACCTCGATTTACAGTATTCCCGAGACTTGGAGGCATGCTTTACAGAAGGTCTCGAGGATAGAGAGGCACCCGGAGCCCCGGGTAGTGTTGAGAGAGAGTCTGGCGGCTTCTTGGACATGGTACCTGGAAAGGAAGCAGGAGACTTACCCCCAGAAGCAGACTTCGAGGATGAGAGCAACGGGGCCTTCAAGGCCGAGGACCCGGAGGTCTTCGAGGCCGAGGCCGAGGCAGGTGTCAAGGTCGAGATTGTTCCAGAAGACGAGGCCTTAGGTCCCGCAGGTATCGAGATAGTCGAGGCCGAGGCTTTTTCAGGCTCCATGTTAAATAACTGAAGAAACCTGTCACAGCGGCGGCGAAAAGCCCGAGGCTGAAGGGTCAGACAGCGATCACAGTCCTCAGGATGATGAGTGCAACCCAAACAGATCATACACCGACTATGAGGGTCGGTGATAGAAATCGTCCTGCTGCACAAATAACAACGTTTAAACCCGGTAAGAGGCCGGGACATAGAAAAAATAAAGTCCGTGCCGAACAAAGTGAGCTGTTGGGCCTAGGCCCAAGGCTCACCAGCCGCACAAAAACACACGAAAAATTGTTTTTATTTATTTTTTTTTTGGTACCAAAAAGAAAGAAAACGACTGAGCACAGCGACCAAACTTTTAAAAGAAAAAGAAGCAGCCGCGGTGAAGAGAAGGCAGATATTTTGCTGCGAAGCTGAGGAAAACGTGTCTTCCTTGCTCCACGGAAAAAAACGAACTGAGGATCCTAATAGGAGATGCGCCCCATAGTTCGGGCGGGAAGGCACACGCACATGCACGGTGCAGCACTCGAAAGCTCGAGATCTTCAAGCAAGTTTGCTCTTGAGGCTGTCCGCTGCGGGGCTCCGTCGGTGACGTCACCCATGTGTGGGAATATGCTGCCTGCTTGTCCTGGGATAACATACATTATTATTGTGTTACCCAGTTTGTTAGCCTCCTTAATTTCTGGAAACATTTCAGCATCTGTCCATTCATCCTGGTCAGGCGACCGGTAGTACACTCCTATCATTATCCTTTTCCCCTTTACACATTGAAATTCTACCCATAGGGATTCCAAGATGTGTTTTAGCTCCTGTAGACTTTTCATTCCATTTGATTCAAGGCCTTCCTTTACATTTAATGCTAAGTCTCTACCAATTTGATCCACCCTATCACTGTGATATAGTTTGTACCCTGGTATGATGGTGTCCCATTGGTTATCTTCCTTCCACCAAGTCTCAGAGATGCCTATTATATGTATATTTTTATTTTTATTTAGTGCAATTTATTCAAACTCTCCCATCTTGTTTCTTAGTCTTCTGGTATTTGAATACAGATATTTCAAACAATGTTTGTCATATCTATTTTTTCTCAGCAGTTGGCATTGATAATTATCAATCTATAAAATCAGCCTGCTCTATATTTAAGAAAACCTGGTTTACTGTGGCCTGAATTACAATCTTGCTATCTGGATGTTCTGTCTTTCCTTTTATAATGATATCTTTTAAAGACATCTTGTTCCAAATCATGCTGTTTTGAGTCAGACTTCCCTCAGTTTCTAGTTCTAAAGCTGCTCTATCTCCGTTTAAATGTTGATGCCAGCAGCCTGGTTCCACTCTGGTTAAGGTGAACCCCATCTTTGCAGAACAGACTCCCCTTTCCCAGTATGTCACCTAGTTCCTAACAGATCTAAAATCCTCTTCCCTGCACCATCACCTCATTCATGCATTGAGACTCCAGAACTCTGCCTGTCTCTTGGGTCCTGCGTGCCTAAATTTGTCTTCCAGAACCTCCTTACCACATTTACCTTGGTCATTGATACCTACATGTACCAAGACAGCAGACCTCTCCCTAGCACAGAATAAAATCTTACCTAGGTGATGTGTGAGGTCTACCACCTTTGCACCAGGCAGGCAAGAGTGTTATAGTTAACACACATAATCCTGGTGAAACCCATAGGGTTAGTGAGAAGGCTTGCATTTAGAAAGAGACCAAATTTTGCAGAACTGCTTTGCCCAAACTGACTATCCCATCTGGAATTATTCTCCAAACAATAGTGGGAAGTAAAGGTATGAATTGAGGACCAAGTAGCTGCCTAAAGATATCCTCAATGGGTGTGGAGTGAAAATGGGCTACTGAAGTCACCATAGCTCAAACTTTATGAGCAGTGAAATGGCCTTTGAGTGTCAGTATAGAAAGAGAATATGCAAAGGAGATACAGTTCACTAGCCAAGTGGAGATGGTTATCTTGGTGAGTGGAACTCCAAGTCTGTTAGGAACAAAGGACACAAAGAGTTGAGTTGTCATTCTGTGAGACATGCTGTGATCTAAATAGTAAGAAAGGGCTTGTTTACAGTCCAAAGTGTGGAGAGCTGCTTCAATAAAGTGAGATTGTGACCTTTGGATTTGCAGACTGATAGTCACAGCATAAACGTTTTCTTATAAGCAATTTTTGCCTTCAATAAATTTATAAGAAGAGGCAGTCACTCTTTACAAATCCTCCGAGGAAGATCCGGTCAAGATTGAAACGCTTCTCACCAACAGGTGTCGGGAGTTTATATTTACATACCAGCGTTGGTGGTAGCTGGTTCTGTTTAAAATAAGTGTTACCTTTTTTCTTAACAACATTATGGTTGTTTGATACATCACATTTGATCAAAATCAAAAAGGGGTTTTGTATACAGAACACAAAAAAGAAGGGTTTTTGTATAGTCAATTATATTTTTAGCACTTGTGGATAATCAAGTTAAATGGTAGGAAGGAGGGTTTGAGCATAAATGACTACAACAGCAAATTCAGGATGCAGACCTGTTATGATATGCTCCCCTCCGTTTCCTAGTGAAAATTGTAGATAGACTTCAGATGGAAAGTTTACATACTTGACTAGATAATGACTGCTTAATAAATTCCGCTAGAATCTATGTGAAATAGAATTTAAGAAGTAGCTATTTTTTTAGCACTTCTAAGAAACTCTTAAAGTTTTTGCACTTAAAGTCTTATATAAATGTAATGTAATGTAATGTAATTTATTTCTTATATACCGCTACATCCGTTAGGTTCTAAGCGGTTTACAGAAAATATACATTAAGATTAGAAATAAGAAAGGTACTTGAAAAATTCCCTTACTGTCCCGAAGGCTCACAATCTAACTAAAGTACCTGGAGGGTAATAGAGAAGTGAAAAGTAGAGTTAGAGGAAAAATAAAAATAAAATAAACATTTTAACAAGACAGCATTTCCTCTATGTAGCTTATATTGGGTAAGATGGATTTTTAGGTCTATTTTTTTTGATATCTTGGGAAGAAGACTGGCAGAATTATAAACTAGTTGAAGTGAAACTTGAGATGACTTTTGGAAGGAACTTTGGATGTATTTGAAGAATGACCCTATCATAATAGAATCTTGTATAGGGTAGATATGATGCAAGTGCCTGAAGTTCACTGACCTGGTGTGCAGACGTTAGGGCTATGAGGAACACTACTTTCCAAGTTAGATGTTTGAGGAAACAAGTAGAGAGTGGTTCAAAAGGAGACTTCATCAGTATGGATAGGATGACATTGAGATCCCATGCAATGGCAGGAAGTTTGAGAGGAGGCTTGGTATAGTAAAGGCCTTTTATGAATCTATTGACCAAGGGTTGTGCAAATAAAGGTTTCCAACGAAGAATGAAATGCATGATAGCACTGAGATCAACTCGTACTGAAGTAATTTTGAGCCAGAATTGAACAAAAGAAAGAGATGATCCAGAATGGATAGCAGAGGACAAGTGATAGGATCCAGCAAGTGGAGATCAGACCAGACAGAGAAGTGAGTCCATTTAAAATGATAACATTGTTGTCTGGAAACTTTTCTAGAAGTTTCAATGATACTTGAGACTGGTGCAGATAAAGTAAAAGTGTTTACTCACTGGGAGATAGATACCACACTGTGAATGCTAATGAGCAAAGATTGGGATGGAGGAGAGAACCTGCGTTGTATGAGTAATGTTGGAAATAACTGAAGCATGATGGGTTCCCAAATAGTAAAATGTAGGAGAAGAGGAAATCTTGGTTGATGTGGCCAACAGAGCACTATGAGAATCATGGTATCTTAATCTTGGCAAAGATTGAGTAGCATTATCCTAACAAGAGGTTTTGGAGGAAATGCAGAGAGCAACTTCTCTCACCATTAAAGTAGAAAGGCGTCCATCTCCATATGATTGTGCGTGTAGAGTGTGGAGCAATAGAGCAGAACCGTGTGGTTGTGTAGGGAAGCAAAGAGATCTGAGAAGATCTGTCATAAGGTAGATGTGTTGAGAGACCATTTTTGAGGTTGAAGGAGTTTGTTCAGTTTGTCCGCTAAGACATTTAGTTTTCCTGCAAAGGTAGAATACTTTAAGCAGCATGTTGTGAGCAATCGCCCAATTCCATATTTCTATCACTTCCTGGCAGAGAGGGTGAGACCCTGTGCCTCCAGATGAAATTTAATGTGAACAAATGCAAAGCAATGCACATTGGGAAGAATAATCCAAATCAAAGCTACAGATGCTAGGGTCCACTTTAGGGGGCTAGGGTCTACCTTAGGGGTCAGCACCCAAGAAAAAGATCTAATTTTCTTTGTAGACAATACGCTGAATCCTTCCACCCAATGTGCGGCAGCACCAAAAATAAGCAAACAAGATGCCTGGAATTATTAGAATAGGGGTAGTAAATAAGACTAAAAATATTACAATGTCTCTGTATTGCTCTATGGTGCAATCTCACCTCGAGTATTGTGGTTAATTCTGGTCACTGTATCTAACACTAGCATCTACTGCAGTGGCTGGAGAGATCTCATCTTCTGTGAGAGGGAATAAACAATTTGGAGAGTTAGTAAAGCCTGCAATTTTCAATATGGAAGAACTGTGGAGAGCTATTTAAATCATGGACTCCAATCTCAGAAAAGCAGTAACTATGTTACAAGAACAAGGTGAGAATATAAAAAGGCATGAAGAATAGATTAAACAGATTAAGACTTTAGAAGTGGAGATTATTAAAGAAAGAGCTTTCATCCAGAAAAATTTGGAATTTAAGGAAAATAAGCAGAATAATAATAATTTGAGACTGTTAAATTTCCCTAAATCTCCAATAGTATCAGCAGTGGAAATGGTTCGGAGATATTTGAAAGAGGTTTTGTTAATACCAATGTAAAGTTTACCACCAATAATAAGAGCTCAGTATACATCTCTAGGGAGTAAGCAAGCTAATTCTACTCCCACTGGAGCAGTGAGAGCAGAAGATAATGAATTGAATTTGACTAACATTTTGGAGAATTTACTGGAAGTAATAACTGAAAGAACTACTCTTATAGTGACATTTGCCTTGGAATTTGATAGAGACTTAATTCTTCAGACTTATTTCAGACACATGAACAATACATTTTTTGGTTCAACAGTACATTTGTTTCCTGACATATCTCAAGTGACACAGAAGAGAAGAAAGGACTTCTTGGCATATAGGCCAAGTGTCCAAGTTTTGGTGCATCCTTTATATTGAAATTTCCTGCAAAGTGCTGTGTTTTACTAGAAAGGGAGAATGTCTTTTTTTTTACCAAAACAGTTGTTGGACTTTATTGTAGCTAGAGAAGGGGGGGAGGGGAGTAATGACAGGAACAATAGCATCACCCACAGTTTAACGAACCGGCTGTCGGAAGTGTTCTCCAATGTTGTTCTTTTGGTTAATTGAATAATTTCCTTTTTTTAATCTTTTTCCTGGGTCCTAAATATTGTGGACTAAATAAGTAATTATAATTTCCTAGATTACTATGGTACTACATATCATGTGGGTGTTTAATTCATAAATCTGCATTCAAGGAAGGTTTGCTTGTCTATATTTTGAAAATCATTAAATATATAAATCATAACAAAGGTTTGAATAAGTTCCTGGAGGAAAAGTCCATAGTCTGCTATTGAGACAGACTTGGGGGATGGTACTGCTTTCCCTGGGATGGGAATGTTGCTACTTTTTGGGGTTTTGCCAAGTACTTGTGACTAATGCTCACTCTAAAGATTTTGTGTGTGAGCAACAAGTTCTAAAAAATGGTTTTCACATGAACAACAAGTCTTAAAAAACAACAATTTCTAGATTTACAAATATTTTTATGTGACCATGCAAAATCTGTGCATGATGCTCCTAGAATATATGCGTGATTGTTCATGTGCTCTGTTTAGAGGAAACATAGCTTGTAACCTGGGTACTTAGCTAGTATTCTATAATGGCAGAGTTAACACCAAATCTGTTACAGAATATTTTATTTTTATTTTATTCATTTTCTATCCTGTTGTCTCCAAAGAGCTCAGAATGGGTTACAGGTTATACTAGCATAACTCAGTAGTTACACCCCAAACTTTAAATGCAACCACTTATGCCATGCCTATGGCCAGCGTACATGGTGGTGCCTAAATATGGCACATAAATGTAACTATTTTATAATGTGTGCTAAAAGAATAGTCATAATGTCCCTGGCATGGTTATGATTCTTTCATATTAATGTCCCCTTTGCATTAGTGCAGAGGAGAATTTATGTGTGCAATGACAAATTAGCAACAATTACTGCTGGCTAATGCCAGTTATTGGGATTTATCACCAATTATTTGCCAATTTCATGCCATTATGGTATACACATAACTGACCCTATTCTATAACTGTACACCCAATCGCATAGCTAACTTTAGGAACCATTTAGAATTTGGGAATTAATGTTTAAAACACAAATGGACGCAGCTTACATGTCTAAGTATAGGCACTTACACATGTTAAAAGGTATTTTCATAACATATGTTTACATATCAAAATTCTGACATGTATGTATGCTATTTTTAAAACCTATACAGTATATCTAAATTTGCCTAATTAAGTACAGAGATAGCAATCTTCCTGCACTATCCTGCACCTTGCTATATGCATGTAGTGCAGATTTATATGTATACCGTATTTACTTAACTGTAAACCCAGATTATTGGGCCCAAAAAATGGCCCAAAAATGGGGTCTCAGTTTATATTCGGGTCAGTGCTGATCCACCCCCCTCCTGAACCTGTTACAGGTCTTTGCCGGGCCTGTGGTAAGACCTGGTGGTCCAACAGTGGGCCAAGGCAGGAGCAATATCTCCCATCTCCTCCTGCTCCAGCCAATTTTCACAATTTTTATCTCCCTCCCCCTCCACCCCCCCCCCCATATCTTTTAAATTTCTGGTGGGCCAGCAGTAGATCAGGACAGGAAGGATTCCTTCTGTCTCTTGCCCCAGCCGACTTTAAACAACTCTTATCTCCATTCCGCCCCCTCTGCGTACCTGTTACATTCCTGGTGGTCCAGCAGTGAACCGCGGCAGAAGCAACCTTCCTTTGCTCCTGTCTGAGCAGAGATGCTAGTTAATTGGCTGCAGGGAATTCTCACAATCCCGCATGATAAAAATTATGAAAGTTGGCTAAGGTAAGAGATGGCAGAGATCACTCCTGTCCTGGCCTACAAGGATTTATGGTAGGCTTGGTGGAGGCCTGTAAGGCATCAGGAGGGAGGGGGGACAGAAGGGGGCTGGATGCAGAGCGTGGTAGAGCAGGGAGGGAGGGCAAACAGAGTGCAGAGCCTAGCAGGGAGAGAGAGGGGCTGGGTGTAGAGCCTGGCAGGGGAGGGATGGGGGAGGGCTCTGCACTTGAATATTACTCCCCTACCCCCGTTTTATATTTGAGTTAACCTTTTTTCTTCCTCTTTTGGGGAGAAAATGGTTACTTTGATTTATATTCGGATCAGTTTATATTTGAGTATATACAGTACATACCTGCTTTCCAAAACTATGTTTTCTTCATGTATTTGGGGATATATGTTTAAATGCCAGTAAATTTTGAATAGGGCTTCTAAAGTAAGGGTCATACTGTTTCTGCAAGTTGATCTTTTTTTCTCTATGTAGGTTTCCTAAAGGCATATATTACTTCAGTAATTGCTACTGCTTTCTTCTGTAAATTATGCTCTCAGATCTTTATTTTCCAAAAGTTATTGAGCGTAAGGCTGCCATATCTTCTGAAAAGTTAAGATTCATACCATTTAAGGGAAATTCCATTGCTATGAACAGTTTCTTGGGATGTATAATAATATCTTTCCATATGGCTAAGATGTCAATTTTTTTTCTGCACACACCGCATCAAGTAGATTAACTTTCACAAAAACAACTCAATTTCATTAACATTCCAGAATATTTTTAATAGCCCATGACCAACTCATGCAATCCAAATACTTCAACTAAACCCCATACTAGTAACTAGTAATACATCAGAAATAACATTCCTTTTGTAAACAAACAATTCCAACATAGGACCTCAGTGGAAAAAAACCACAACATTCTATATAAAACCTACCCTCATGTTATATAAAACCTACCCTCATGTTAAGATAATCTACTGAGGTTCCTGAAAGTTTTCTAGTAGATAGGTTCTTACCTTGCTAATATATTTTCTAGTAGATAAGTGTGTCTTTCTGAAACCCTGCCTTCTATTTCAATCAGGAGGTTCGAGTCAAGACTGAGGTTTTTATGTCAGTCAAACCTTAAGGGTATGAAGAATAATTTATTGCTTTAACACATTAGGGGAATGTTTGAGCTCCATAAATCAGGGGTGTCCAATGTCGGTCCTCGAGGGCCGCAGTCCAGTCGGATTTTCAGGATTTCCCCAATGAATATACATGAGGTCTATTTGCATGCACTGCTTTCATTGTATGCTAATAGATCTCATGCATATTCATTGGGGAAATCCTGAAAACCCGACTGGATTGCGGCCCTCGAGGACCGACATTGGACACCCCTGCCATAAATGTTTCTGATTAGTATGGTTATTTCGATGTTTTGATTGTTCAGTTATGTTTTATACTTTCAGAGCAGAACAGATTTGTATTTCGAGGAGTCTTCCCATGCTCCTCCTTCTTATGTGTTCCTATATAGGGCTGTCGCCTGCAATGGTACAAACTGAAAGGGGAAGCAGAGCCTTCTGGAGAAAGAGGTAGAGTACTATGGGTACTATGTTATTGATCCTGTAGCTTTTGTGTCTTTGATCCTGTAGCTTATGTGTCATTGACTCTGAAGACAATGTGTATATATCCTTTGTAACCCGTTCTGGGCTCCTGGGGACGATGGACTATACAACTAATTTTTTTTTTTTTTTAAATGCCCTAATGTCCGGAATGACACACAATTTATGTGTGAGTATTTATACTAACTGAAACCTAGAGTATATACTTACATCTAAATGAGCCATGGATCTTGCCTTATTCTATAACATTGTATGCAAATTCTAGAAATACCTTTGTCCCGCCCATGCCCCTCCCAAGGTTATGTCCCTTTTGAATTTGCACATAAAATTCACATGTGAATCATTATACACTAGAATACAGACAACAAAGGTGTGCATGGAAATTCAAATCAGTGCTTACAGCAATAATTGATTTTTAACACTCAATTATTGGCATGAATTAGCTCATTCAATTAAATTACACGCAAAAGATGGGTGCATGCCCAAATCAGCATGCACAATTTTGCATTCCATATATAGACTTAGGGGGTTAGTGTATGACTTCAAAGAAGAACTATACTGAGGGCTGTGTGGATTATGTGGCTGCATAGTGTACAAATGAGTCCAGGGAACAAAAATAATTGTATCCATTGTCTCCCCTGCAGTGGTTGCAGTACAGTAGGTGAGATAGGGTGCCAAGTGATGCCAAGATCAGTTTAGTGGCTGCAGCAGGGAACCCGTCCGTAACCCCCCATGAAGATGACAGTCAGGAGGGATGCCCACTCCCTCTTCCAGAACTCCTGAGGCCCCCCACCCCCATCCCTGAATGTCCATAGCAGAAGGAGTGCCAAATTCCTCCTGCCACGCCCCCTCCTGATATATCCCCCAGCAGGAGGGATGCCCAGTCCCTCCTACCAGAAACCCACCCACCCCCCAAAGGTCACTGACAGGAGGGATGCCCAGATCCTCTGCTGGAACCTTCCACCCCCTACGATAATCGGCAGGAGAGATGCCCAGTCCCTCCTGCCAGAATCCCCCTGAAGGCATGCCCCCCAAACTCCCCCCCAGCCAACCCGTGCCCCATAAGTACCTATTTTTCATTGACTGGCAGGAGGGATGTTTACTCCTTCCGGCCGGCAGGCCCACCTCCACAGAATGGTGGGCCTTCCCCTTCCTGGTGCATCATGGGATGCACCTGGGAGGGGCCTAAGGCCCTTATTGGCCCAGGCACCTAAAGTTCCTCCCTTAGGATGGGCCTTAGGCACCTGGGCCAATTAGAATCTTAGGACTCTCTCCCAGTGCATTCTGGGATGCACTGGGAGTAGCCTAAGACTCCAATTGTCCAGATTCCTTTTTTTTTTTTTTAACTTCTGGTGACATCAACACTTTAATCTGCATGGCAGACACACCTTTATCTGGTTGCTTTGCTGGTTTCATATGTTGAACTGACTAATCGTTTTGAACATTTTTTACATACAAGAGAACGGATGTGACACAAGTTTTCACATTGTGACTAAGTCTTGACTACAATAAAGAAATTCAGCACTACTGGTCGCTTTTTCTGTGGTTATATAACGAAGTTCAACATTTTCCATTGAATTATGTCCCCAAATCCTAGCCCCTCTAACCCCACCTACCCAGCAAAACACAAGACCCCCCCATCCTCCACCTCTACTTTCCCCCTAAATAATATGTATCCTACCCATCTCCAACCTAGCATACATTAAAAAAAACTGTCAACAAAATCCAGGGGAACTTGTGCACTTATAAACCCCTGTATCCACCATTAAACTCTAAGGGCAGAAATCCACTCCATTAACCCACCCCTCTATCCCTCCCATCTTAGAGCCCATTACAAAGTTTCATATCACAGAACACAATACATTGTTTATTAGTTCCTTGGTAATATGTAGAAATAAAACAAGGTCACGTGATGCCACTTAACTGACTGGACGTGCCTCGGATCAGCTCCGGGCCATGAAGCTGTGAATAAGCTTAACAAGCACTATTCTTCCGCCGGGACGTCCTGCCTTCTAAACCGGAGATACTTCCAGGCTGTTCAGTGTGCGAGAGGTGTATCTCCGGAGCGTTTTTCTGCCGGGTATGACCGCGAAATCGCAGCGAGACACACGTGGGAAGGTGAGACTGCCTGATCCCAAGATGGCGGAGGGCCACGAGATACCAATATTTACTATACAGGAAGCGGCCATACAAGAACTAACTAAATCGCTTACTCTTGTGATGGAAGACAAACTTGCTAAAATTCAAACCTTTATGGAAGATTTCCGTGAAACCCTGGAGAATCAGGCGGGCCGATTGCAAAGAGTTGAGGACCGCGTGGCACAACAGGAAGACCGCGCTGCTAACTTTGAGGAGCGCATTCGGGTCCTAGAAACAGCTAAGACTGCCTGCCTGGAACGCCTGGACGATCATGAAAACAGGAATCGCCGAAACAACCTAAGATTCATTGGTTTACCCAGCTCTGTCAGGGATGTCGATCTACGAGCCTGTTTGGAAAAGTGGCTCCCAGAAATTATGGAGCTTGGTGACACGGGAGAGCGGGTGTTAATTGAACGCGCACATCGCGTGGGGAGTAGGAGAGAGGGAGATCAGCGGCCCCGACCAGTCCTTGCCCGATTTCTAAACTTTGCCATCAAGGAACGCGTCCTTGCCAGCTTCAGGAGGGGGTCTGGCTTTACCTTTGAGGGGCAAAGGATCTTAGTATTTCAAGATTTTTCTCCCCAAGTATCGTCCCGCCGCAGAGCCATGGCGCCACACTGCAACACCCTTTACCGGAGAAATATTAGGGTGTCCTTGTTATATCCTGCCAGGGCTCGGCTATCTCATAATAACAAGATCCACTACTTCGATACGCCGCGTGACTTAGAGCGCTTCATCCAGGACCTGCCAGCGCCCCAGCATGAGGATTCAGGGACTGCCTGATTTCTGCTGTTCGCGGTGTACCTGGGATTCGGGGTGTCCTGCTGGCGACTAATGGGGATTTACGGAGCACTTAAGGATGACTTGCTTTGTGCCTCATCGCCACTGCAGACTGATTATTACTGGGGTCTCCCACATGGGTGAAGATCTGCCTCCACTGTGTAGCCCCTGGTTTGGATGAGGGGGCGCTGACTTTCGGGAACACGGATACAGCTATCATCTTGTGTCTGGGTGCCTGAGGACGTGGTACAGTTCAAGGGAGACCCTATTGAAATCTTGGAGGCGTCCTACACCATCCCCCCACATTTCTCTTCTGACCAAGGAACAAATTGCAACTTGAGCCTTGTGGTGATCTATGCTGCATTGTCGGGGAGAGCGGGATGCATGTACTGTGAGTGATACTTGGATCTTCAGGAACTTTGCATACTCTACCACATAAAAGTTGGACCCCCCTTGATGATGTATGGGGTACTAAGAGCCCGATGACAACTGGGGTTCCTTCACGGGAGACATGATATTGGTGCACATTCTATTGTTTCATTTGATGTTTGAACGGGCATGGCCCAGAGCTGTTCGTTAGTTTTTCTCAAATCTTTGGGGTGTAGCATGGTTTTCCATGCTGGGTATGGGAACAGGGAGGGTTTTGGGAGGGAGAGGGAGGGGAGTGTGACTGTGAATGTGAATGGGGGTGTGCCTGTTGGTATGTCTGGGGGTTTGCTTGGGGTGCAGGGTGGCGTGGATGGATGTATGGGTATTCACACACTGTATTTTTACTTTCGTTTGGGCAAGATGGTTCTATATTTCAGGAGCGGGCGGAGGTTTAGGCTGGGACAACCTCCACTGCTCTCCCTTTGGTTCATTACTACACACTACATGACTCAACGTATGTTACATGGTACAATTGCATGTTAAATCATTGAATGTGGATGGGATTCACTCACCCATTAAGCGTACAAAAATTTTAGCCTATCTTAAGCGTGAGCGTGCGGACATGGCATTTCTGCAGGAAACCCATTTGAGCTCTGCGGAACATGGGAAACTGCGTAGAGGTTGGGTGGGTCAGATATTCTCGGCATCATTTACATCTCGGAAATGTGGGGTGGCTATCCTCATACATAAGAACATACCTTTCCACATGCATAGCCAAATAACTGACCCCAACGGGAGGTTCCTTATTCTGGTGGGGGAACTGTGGGGCAAACCCTTAGTTTTGTGCAACATTTACGCCCCTAACATTTACACTCATGCTTTCTTTACATCAGTGGCGGGTCACTTGGCGCCGCTCATGCCTCAGCCGGTTATAATAGGAGGTGATTTTAATTTTGTGGCACATCCTCAGTGGGATCGTAGGCCAGCTAAGCCGGTGCCAAAGGGCCATTTTAACAAGGGGGTACATTTCCTTATCAAGGAACTCGGCTTGTTGGATTCTTGGTGCACGTTGCATCCCGCCGAGCTTGACTTCTCTTTCTACTCTCACCCTCACTCGTCTCACTCCCGCATTGACTACTTCCTCATTTCAGCTTCTCTGTTTCCGAACCTGTTGGCGGCGAGTCTGTCATCACCAATAGTATCGGACCATGCTCTTTTGGGCCTTGACTTGCAATTCGGGTCCCAAGCCGCGGGACGTGTATGGCGGATGTCCCCTTTTCTTTACAAGGATGCAGAATTTCGTGAATTCTTTCAAAAAAGGTGGGAGGAATTTTTTAACACTAACTCAGTGGCGGATGTGGACCCTGTCGTTTATTGGGAGGCGGCTAAAGCGGTTATGCGAGGACATGTCTTGGCCTATACGGCGTCCCTGAATAAAAAGAGAGACCGGGAACTACTGGCTCTGTCGCAGGAGCTCGCGAGCTTTCGATCCCTTCACATTTCTCGACTCGATGAACCATCTAAAACGGCCATGAGTGAAGTCAGGAACAAGATCAATCTTCTTTTAGAGCAAAGGGCCAGACGGAATATATACTGTTACAAATATAAACTCTATCGCTGGGGGGACAAAACGGGGAGGTTACTGGCTAATCTAGTGCGCCCGCATAAGGCTCGTTACACTATTACAGCCATTAAAGATAAACAGGGCGTCACGCATGTCATCTATTCGGCCATCACGGAACAGTTTGTGCAATTTTACTCCGAACTGTACAAGGCACAACCTTATGACGTGAACGCTAGTGATAAATTCTTCCAAGGTCTATGTCTTCCCACGTTAACAGATAATCAAGGTCTCGCTCTTAATGGACCTATCTTGGGAGAAGAACTGCAGCTTGCTATTAAAAAGCTTCAGTTAGCTAAAACGCCGGGCCCCGATGGCTTTGGTCCGGAATTCTATAAGCTGTTAGAACCACAGGCCCTAGCTTCCCTACAGCAATATTTTATGGGACTGCGCAGTGCGACTCCTCCGGGTGATTCTCATAATAGAGCGTACGTTCTTGTTCTCCCCAAGCCCGGGCGCCCGCTCGACGCTCTAGGGTCTTACCGACCTATATCACTTTTTAACCAAGATGTGAAACTTTTGGCTAGTATTCTGGCGGCTCGCCTCAACAAATTTTTGCCCTCACTCATCCACGAGGACCAGGTTGGTTTCGTGCCTGGTAGGCACGCATCCATGAATCTACTGAAGGTTTTAGCAGTGTTACAACATCCTCGAGACACCTCCAACAGAGCACTCATCACTAGTCTGGACGTAGAAAAAGCGTTCGACATGGTCTCTTGGCCACATCTATTTAGGACGCTCGCTCGCTTCGGGATCCAGGGAGATTTCCTGGCATGGTTATTAGCTCTGTACCATCAACCCACGTCGCAACTCTTAGTGAACGGTGGAGTCTCTAACCCCTTTCCTTTGGGACGGGGCACGCGCCAGGGTTGTCCCCTTTCGCCTCTCCTTTTTCTCCTCTCACTCGAGCCTTTGGCAGCTAGAATTCGTCAAGATGCCCAGTTAGAAGGCCTCAGGGTGGGCATCAATGAATTCCGCATCAGTTTGTTTGCTGACGACATGCTATTGTATGTCAACAATGCGGACCGTAATATGCCTACTCTGATGTCTCTATTTCGTGACTATGGGGTTTTCTCGGGTTTGAAAATTAATTTCGATAAGACGGAGGCGTTGCTGTTGGGGGGCTCGTCCTCTGAGACCTGGTGCAGGGGCCTTGGCGTGGGTATTGCCCCGGACAAGTTGAAATATCTTGGTATCATGCTTCACAGAGACCCGCGCAAGTTGTACGAGGCTAATATATCTGCTACCATCGGACGGATCAAAACTCTCTGTCTTAAATGGCAGTCACTGCCTATATCGCTCTTAGGGCGCGTGGCTTTGGTCAAAATGGTGCTATTTCCGAAATTACTCTACCCACTGCAAACTATACCTGTCTGGATTTCCCGTTCGGATGAACGCACCTACCAATCCATTATTTGCGCATTCGTGTGGAGGGGGAAGAGGGCGCGTATTAATTTAATTAAATTATCCCAGAGCCGTGAGCAAGGGGGTCTTGGCCTGCCCGATCTGCGTATTTATAACGTCGCTGCGCTCCTTCGCTGGATTCATGAGCAGATGGTCTCTTCGCGCCGTTACTCCCCTGAATCTCTACTAGAGGACTGCTGCTTGCCTTGGTCCTTCTCTTCCTTTATTCATGGAGTGAGGGGTGGGGGCTTGGGACCCCGCTCAGTGGTTCTACCTTTCCTCCTTCCTTTCAGACGAGCGTGGCGATGGTGGCGTAACCTTCAGAATAGGCTGCCAGCCGTATCCCCGTTTCTTTCTCTTCTACGTAACCCTGACTTTGCTTCTGGAGTGGGGGGCCTGGCGGGACTGGGGGACCGCACGGTGCGTTCCACGACTGTTGGTGATGTCTTGGCTTTGGGAGGAGTGGAGTTCCCATCCGTTGCACAAATACAGTTAGCTTGGCGATTGCCGACTGCGCACAGATACACATATCTGCAAATTCATCACTATTTTCATTCTTTAATACGTAATCATGGGGATAGCTGGAAATATGGCCCGTTGGATATGGTTTTCCTCTCCACACCTACGGCTTTTAATAAAATTTCTACATGGTATAGGGAGGGCAGAGACAGCTTAGGGGAGAAATGTCTCCATGTATTGGGGGGAGAGTGGTCTGCAGAGCTGGGGATGACTGTAACAATACATGACCTCAGGCTCCTTTTTCAAACACTTTACATGCATGTGAAAGCCGCGGGCCTGCAAGAAACGCAATATAAAATAATGCATCGCTCCTATATTACTAGAGCTCGGGGCTGTCATATGGGATTGTGGCATACTGATCTCTGTTCCAAATGTAATTGCTGCAGGGGTGATTATGTCCACACGTTCTTTGCTTGTCCTAAGCTGTGTTTCTGGGAACCAGTCAAGTGCTGTTTAGAGACCATTCTACAATGTTCAGTGCCTTGGAACCCTATGGCTTTGTTGATGGGCGATGTTACTGACTTCACACAGCAAGGCCTGGAATTCCCTGCCCATAAGTATCTCCTGCACGCGATCCTCGTGGGCAAACAACTCATCCTGACACACTGGGCAACTGAAGAGGTACCGACATATGGTATGTGGATATCTTGGATGCATTTGCAAGCACGTTTCGAACTGGACACTTATGCTTCACGACCCCAGCCCCACTGGAAGCTTTATTGTTCTTTCTGGAGTCACACCTTAACTCAGGGGGCTTAGGCACTCTGTAGGATTGGTATGTGTATTGGATGTCCATGTCCATGCTTATGATTCTCTTTCTTTTTTTTTTTCCTCTCCTCTTCTTCCTTCCTTTCTTTCTTTCTTTGTATCTTGTTTCTTGTTCTTCTTGTTCCTCTTGCTAAGGGTCTGAGTGCCGGTACATTCACATTCATGCATATGAGCATCTATATTTTGATTCCACTTCGCCTTTGCCCGGGCGACTCTGTACTGTATTGTATTTGAATTTGATTCTGACATTGACTGGTTTGTGTGAGTTTGTTGATGTATGTATGGAACGCTTGGAGGAATGTTTGTTGTGAATGAGGTGTAACTGATGGGCGCATGCATTGGATCGTTTGGGGATCCCGGATGTTGCTATTTTCTTATACAAAATACGGACGAGAGACGTTGGCCAGAGAACTGCCCTCTCAAACGGCACGTTGATAATACTCTGCAGGAATGCGTTGCTTCAAGTTACTTTGCAATCCCAAGCTCTGTGTGCTTCTGATTTTGCATAGTGTTCCGCTGTATAGAACTACATGCTCTTTGTTATGTTTCTTTCTGGGCGCTTGTATATGCATTTGACATACCTCTGTGTTGTGGAGGGCGGTGGCTGTTCAAATGTTTCTTGTTTCAATAAATATGATATTTAAAAAAAAAAAGAAATAAAACAAAAACATAAAGGAAAAAGAATAATACCTTATTTATTTATTTATTCATTCAATTTTCTATACCAATCTCCCAGGGAAGCTCAGAATGATTTACATGAATTTATTCAGGTTCTCTTTATTGGACTAACTTAATGTTAGTCCATGAAGTTAGTCCAATAAAAAAGGTATTTTGCAAGAAATCCAAGCAAAAAAACAATTCATTGCTATTCACAAAAAGACAAAAAAAACTCACATCCCTTCTACAGAATCACATAGAGAACAGAATCTCATCCCGAAACACTGGAGGCACAACACATGATGGAACAGACCTGAACCACTTGGACATACATCCCAACCCACCTAAGAAATTTGAAAGTCAAAATTCAAACAGACAAGGTGATCAAGAAAACCAAAAGACTCCAAATAGGCAAACTCCTACTGACCACACCAATGGAAGTGCAAATCAAATGGAGATTGTAAACCTATCCAACTACCAATTGTTATAACAGGAGACCTCTGTACTGTTGAAAGGACTCTCTTTCTGCTTTACCAGCAAAATAGATAAAATCCAACTATACTCAAATCTTGAAGAATTCTTCAAGAAACTCTGCTTAAAAGTACATTTCTACATTAAAGAGACTCTCAACAGACTGGAATAAAATTTTAAATAAAAGAGTACATATTTTACCCCTTCCAGGATAGACAAAACACAAAACTAAACAACTACATAGAAAGTTTCAGATATGGGGTAAAATCACTACTTTCCAGCAAACAAAAGAAAATTCTGTACAACATTTCCCCATTAGAACAAGCTGCCATAAAAAGCTTACAAAATAATCAAAACATTGTCATCAAATCCGCAAAGGACACACTATATTAATTATGGTCACACAAAATTACATTGGAGAAGGACACAGAGAACTGTCAGATAACACATACTATAAGAAACTGACTGGAGACTGCACAAAAGATTATACTAAAAAAATGAAAAGAAAACCATAAAGTTAGTCCAATAAAAATGTATTATCCTTTATCCTTTATGTTTTATTTTTACATATTACCTTGAAAAGTGACCAAAATGGGGCAATGCAGCACACGCTAAAACCGCTAGCACAGCTTAGTAAAAGGAGCCCTAAGTCTCTCAAGCAAAATTAGATCCCAAAGACTTTCATCAATGTCTATAAAGCTGCACGAGGTGCATCAGAAAAACAAACAAAGGAGACACCAATATTATCCTGATACAACCATTTGATTCATTATAATTTGACCCTTCCATGGGTCATGCAACTAATTGACCAGATATCAGTATCCCCCAGAATTTATATTCCTCAGCCACTTCAAAAGTTCACAAAGATGGGTCTATGAGACTCAGGCACTCTCTCCTTGAAATTTTGGCCAGAAAGGCCTCTTCTTCCTGTGCTGATTCAAAGAAGTTTCACTTAATGTAATACTCTTAATTTAGCAGGATACAGTAATGCAAACTATCTTTTTCTTAAATAACTGTGTATAGATAGGGAAAATTTTTCATCTTTGTGAAGCCATCTTCACTGAATAGTATTAGAAGCATAAGAGCTTCTTACCTTGATATTTCAGAACCTTCCCTGTTCTCAAGGCTTGCAAAATAGCAGACATATGCAAAATTCAGAAGTTTGAAAATTACTGCTCTTGGTCTCTGATTTCTATATCGTTTAGGTGTGAGATGATGTACTCACTTGATACAAAGGGGGCTGGCATAAGAAGGCAACTAAAGGCTGCGAGTGAGCAAAGACTCTAGGAAGCCCTGAATTCTGGAATTTCCACCAGCCTTAAGTTAATCCTTTGGGTTCAACTCTCTAAATATTCAGGTTTACTTTCCATAAATTACAGCCTTTTAAATGTAGACATGTGATCCTGCACAGTATCTTCCACTTCCGCTAGGCAAACCTGAAGTGCTCTTTCATCCGAATGCAGAGTTTCCATCCTATTCTTAAGTACCTCCAGTTTATCATAGAACTTCTGAAATTTTTAATCCCAGAACTTTTCTAAGAGGCAGTGGCGTACCTAGCATATGTGACATCAGGGGCCCATCATTTTTTGGCACCCCCCCCATCTGTACGAAAAACGTGATTTTTAGTAACAAGCCACATGTCACACATGAGTACCTAGGAAAAGGCAGCATCTTACATATGCAGTGAGCAGTACAACATCAATACACCCATTGTAAAACTAAACAAGCCAAACTAGTACAGATCAATCCTACACCATCAATCCTAACAGAAAACCATGTCTTTCGAACACACAGAACACAGAAAACACCTTCGCCTAGTATTGGAATATGTCATCACAAACTAACCCCTCCCCCTTTTACAAAACTGTAGTGTGGATTTTAGCCACAGTGGTAACAGCTCTGACGCTCATAGAATTCTGAGCATCAGAGCTGCTACCACCACGGCTGGTGCTAAAAAACACTCCACAGTTTTGTAAAAGGGGGAATAAAATAGAAATACATAGACAAAGGTTAGTCTTCTCTGGTTTCTGCTTTCCTCATCTTCTTGTTATTCTCTTCCTTCCTTCAACTGTCTGCCATCTCTCTGCCCCTATATGGCATCTTCTCTCCTTCTGTGCCCCTTCTAGAAACTGTATGCCTCCCCCTTCCATCTCTCCTTTCACCCCCATTGGCCTGGCATCTCTCTCCTCTCCTTCCCTCTCCCACACCTCTCTTCTGCAATCCCTTTCTTCCCTTATTTTCCTTTTCAATTTATTTTCTGCATCCATCTAGATTACATTCTTACTACCCTCTCATCAATTTCCTTTTTTACTGTCTACCTACAGCTCGCCACCTCTTTCCCTCACCCCCTCCAGTATTTCTTTAACTCAATCCTTTTCCCCCATCATGTGCCCTCCTTTTATTTATCCCCTCCTTCCATCATGTGCCCTCTTTCTCTACCCCTTCCATCTAGTACCATCTCCTCTCTCTGTCCACTTCCATCGTCTGCTCCCCTCTTTCTCTTCTCCGATTTCCTTCCTGCATTTGCTCCCTTATCTCTCCCATCTGCATCCACCCCTCTTCAATCAGCATCTGCCCCCTTTTTTCCCCTCCAATCCAATTCCATCCAGTATCCTTCCCCCTTATGTCTCTCTCCCCTTTCCCTGTACATCAATTCCATCAGCAGCACCCTTCTATTCCACCCTGCCCCCTTTCTCTCCCTGCACCACTCTTTCATTCCAGCAGTCCTGCTCCTTTGTCATGATGACTGTAGCTGCTGGCTGCCAGTCCACCTCACTCTGACGTACTAGCTCTGGAGCAGATTCAACAGCTGCATGCTGGAAGGTCCCGCAATGACTCCAGGCTTTGCTCCAGAAGAAGTAAGTTACGTCGGAGGGGGTTGACCCGGCAGACGCAGGGAGTTGTGGCAAGGACATGTGATGACTGTGGCTGCCGGGTCCACCCCTTCCGACATAACATACTTCTTCCGGAGCAAATCCGGCAGACGAGTCTTCGGGGGACCTTCCTGCACCTCAGCGCAGCAGCCGACTCTGCTCTAAAGCAGTGTTTTTCAACCTTTTTACACCCGTGGACCAGCAGAAATAAAAGAATTATTTTATGGACCGGCAAACTACTAAGACTGAAATTAAAAAACACATTTCCGCCCCGTCTCTGCCTCAGTCCCCGCAAACCATCTGATCTCATCCGCATAAGTCTCAGTTATGATTTTATATTGAACATATTTTATTAAAGTATAAAAAAACAATATTCTGTACAATTGTCATTTTATAAATATAAATATACAGAGCAAGGACCAACAAAACCCCTGTCTCCCCTCCCCTTCATATATATCCCCTCTACTATCCAGAAAACTGAACAAGCCAAATTATTATAGAATGCTACACAGAAATATCATGCTAACAGAATACTGCAGTCACACATGACAGGAATAGTGTTAGGGGAATGCCCCATGGTCCGAGAGAGCCCTAAGCCAGCTGGAAGCTAAAGAAGCACTGCCTGGGATTTGCAGTCCCCAGTTATGTCTCTAGCAGGATACATATTTCAAATCTGATATATTCTAATGACAAAATAGAAATAAAATGATTTTTTTTTACCTTTTGTTGTCGTCTCTGGTTTCTGCTTTTAACTTCTTTTCACTCTTTTCCTTCCAGTGTCTGCCCTGTCTCTTCAATCCAGCATCTGCCCGTTCCATCCACTGTCTGCCCCTTCCAGAAACTGTCTGTCATCCCCTGCCATCTCTCCTCTAGACCCCCCCCCCCACTTTGGTCTGGCATCTATCATCTTCCCTCTGTTCCCTCATGGTCTGGCATCTTTCTCCTTTCATCTCTTTTTCCCTCCCCCTGTGGTTTTTAGCATCTCTCTCTTCTCATTTCTTCTAATCAGATCTGCTATCTCTGTCTCCTTCCCTGTTCTCTGGCATCTCTCTCTCCTCTCTCTCTTCCCTTTCCTTCTCTGGTCTTTCTTCTTTATTTTCTGCGTCCGTCTAAATTAAGTTCTTTCTTACTATGCAGTCCTCAAATTCCCTCTTTTCACTATGTCTACCCACAGCATGCCACCCCTTTCCTTCACCCCTCCACTATCTCACTAACTCTATCTTCTTCCCAATCCAGCATATGTCCTTTTTCTTTATCCCTCTTTCCATCCAGTATGTTTTCTCTTTCTCCACTTCCATTCAGCATTTGCTCTCCCTTCTCCCCACTTCCATCATCTGCCCTCTTCTCTCTCCCCACTTCCATCATCTGCCCCTTCTCTCCACTTCCATCATCTGCATCTTCTCTCTCTTTCCCCCACTTCCATCATCTGCCCTCTTCTCTTTCCCCACTTCCATCATCTGCCCCTTCTCTCTCTTCCCCCCACTTCCATCATCTGCCCTCTTCTTCTCCCCACTTCCATCATCTGTCCCCTTCTCTCAATCTCTCCATCCACCACAGGCCCATCTTTCTCCCTTCCTCACCTTTCCAATTTTGGCAACAAGATCGGCAAGGCCCCCCCACCTCTGCGACAGCACTCAAGTTTGGCCTCCTTCTCCCGGCATCACCAGAACTTCAGATCATCAACAGGTGCTCAGTCAAAAGCTTCCCTCTGACTGAACTGCCTGGGTGGAAACAGGAAGCTGAATCAGGGGAAGCTTTTGACTGAGCACCTGTTGCCGATCTGAAGTTCTGTTAATGCCGGGAGAAGGAGGCCGAACTTGAGTGCTGTCGCGGGGGAGGGGGGCGCCGATGCCGCTGGGTGCCGTCACGGAGGGGGGGCGGTGATGCTGCTGAGTGCCGTCATGGAGGGGGGCATTGATGCCGCTGAGTGCCGTTGCCGTTGCAGCCCAGGAATTTTCCGGACCTGGCCGGCTGTGCAACCCCCCTAAGGCTGCACCCGGGGCGGACCCCCCTGCCCCCCCTTGGTACGCCACTGCTAAGAGGGATGCTACTTCTTTCAAAACTTCCAAAGTTTTAACTGAGCCAACTGTTATCTCCAAAGCACCAAGATAATCTGCCATCTTAATGTCCTGTCAGTGCGGCTTCTCTCTATTAGATTTAAGAAGTTTAGATGCCATCCTTGAGAAAATAAAAAGACACAATGGAGAGGGTAGATAGGGTGAGCACTAACATAATGTATAAGACCTTGAGCATACCATGGAGGTGAGGAGGTAGGGAATCAGAAACAAGAACTAAGGAGCTAGCTCCTGCTCATTCACCCTGCATCACTGGAAGTCAATTATAAACTAATTTTAAAAGTGATTCATCACATACAAAATTTTAAAAATGAAAATAAAACTGGTGAGAAATTTACCCCCTCCTTTACAAAGCTGTGCTAGCATTCCTAGCACTTGCTGCTGCGGTAACAGCTCTGATGCTCATAGAATTCCTATGAGTGTCCAAGCTGTTACTACCATGAACGGAGCTAAAATGCTAGTGTGACTTTGTAAAGGAGGGGGTAAATTACTAACAATATAAAATGAGACATAGCATATACTGTTACATCTAAGCCTTCTGGTCTCGTCCTCTCCGAGATTCTCAGATTCAGAATCTCGGAGAGAGCGAGACCAGAAGGCTTTGAGCATGCGCAAATGCCAAAGCCCAGACCAGCCCAGCACAGGAAAGAGGGAGGATCTCCCTCGCACCGCCCAGCCCAGCCCAGCCCAGCCCAGGCGAGGGAGGATCTTCGGGCACTGGCACTGGCACGTCCTGTGCATTGGTGCTGGTGCCGGTGCCCAATCGGGTAAGCGATGTATTTGCAGTGCTGGTGGATGTAGGATCGCGGGGGAGGGGGGTGACGCGAGCGGGGGGGGGAGGATGCCAGTTCGCAGGCCAGAAGAGGGAGTAAATGGGGGTGGCGGGAGGAGGTTATAGCAGCATGTGCGGTATACGCATGTGTGTGCTATATAGATTTTTTTATAGCAATGCTTTGTTTCCGCGCGCTATATGCGTATGCATGTTATACACATATGCGTATTATATGCGTGAAAATACGGTAAACCAGATTGTGAAATGAGTCCATTTTAAGCAATAGCAGTACTGCATGGAAGGCTTTCTAGAGGCTTCAATGATGGCTGACACTGGTGTGCAGATAATATAAAGTTATTCAGCGGTTTGGAGAGAGACACCACGTTGGTAGAGCTATCAAACAGATTTGGGATGGAGGAGAAAACCCTTGTTCTGTGTAAGCAAGGTTGGAAAGATTTGAAGTGTGATGGATTTCCTTATGCTTAGCTGTAGGAGGAGAAGAAACCATTGTTGATATGGCCACCAAGGTGCTATGAGAATCATGGTGGCTTGTTCTTGGTGAAGTTTGACTAGAGGTTTCCCAAGTAGATGAATTGGAGGGAAAGCATAAAGGAATTTGTCTCGCCAATTGAGGAGAAAAGCATCTGACTTCAGACAACTGGGCTTATAGAGTCTGGAACAGAAGAGTGTAAGTTTGTGATTGTAGGGGAAAACAAAGAGATAAACTTCTGGGGCTCCCTAATCTGCAAATATATAATGTACAGTATTGGAGTTGGTTGACCACTCATGCAGCTGTAGAAGTCTGCTCAACTTATCTGCTAAGATATTCTGTTTTCCTGCTAGATAAACAGCTTTCAGAAAAATATTGCAAGGAATCGCCGAGGTCCGGATTTTGATCACTTCTTGACAGAGCAGGCAAGACCCTGCTCCACCCTGCTTGTTCACATAGTACATGGCTACCTGGTTGACCTTGTGGATGAGTACTACTTGATTATGGGGACAATCCTCAAAGAGGATGGAGCATAGAGAGCTCTTTCAGGAGGAGCCAGGAAGTTTGGAGTCCATTGAAATGGGCTCCCCATCTGAGTTGTAAGGTGACTCTAATCTGTTCGACAGTAAGAACATAAGAACATAAGAATTTCTGCTGCTGGGTCAGACCAGTGGTCCATTGTGCCCAGCAGTCTGCTCAAATGGTGGTCCCCAGGTCAAAGAACAGTGCTCTAAATGAGTCCAGCCTCTCCTGCGTATGTTCCAGTTTAGCAGGAACTTGTCCAACTTTGATTTGAATCCATGTAGGGTGTTTCCCCTATAACAGACTGCAGAAGAGCATTCCAGTTTTCTACTACTCTCTGGGTGAAGAAGAACTTCCTTACGTTGGTATGGAATCTATCCCCTTTCAACTTTAGAGAGTGCCCTCTCATTCTCCCAACCTTGGAGAAAGTGAACAATCTGTCTTTATCTGCTAAGTCTATTCCCTTCAGTATTTTGAATGTTTTGATCATGTCCCCTCTCAGTTTCCTCTTTTCAAGGGAGAAGAGGCCCAGTTTCTCCAAACTCTCACTGTACCGCAACTTCTCTAGCCCCTTAACCATTTTAGTCGCTCTTCTCTGGATCCTTTCGAGTATTACCGTGACCTTCTTCATGTATGGTGACCAGTGCTGGATGCAGTACTACAGGTGAGGGCACACCATGGCCCGGTACAGCGGCATGATAACCTTCTCCAATTTGTTCATGATCCCCTTCTTTATCATTCCTAACATTCTGTTTGCCTTTTTCACTGCCCCCGCACATTGCGCAGACGGCTTCATCGACTTGTCGATCAGAACTCCTGAGTCTCTTTCCTGGGAGATCTCTCCAAATGCCGCCCTGGACATCCTGTATTCATACATGAGATTTTTGCATCACTTTATACTTATCCACCTTGAACCTTATTTGCCATGTCAATGCCCATTTCTCGAGCTTGATTATGTCAATTGCAGATCTTCGCAATCCCCCTGTGTCTTCACTACTCTGAATAACTTCATATCGTTCTCAAATTTAATCACCTCACTCATCGTACCAATGTCCAGATCGTTTATAAAGATGTTGAAGAGCACAGGGCCAAGCACCGAACATTGCGGCATCCCACTGGTGATGCTCTTCCAGTCCAAGTATTGTCCATTTACCCCCCACTCTCTGTTTCCTATGCACCAGCCAGTTTTTAATCCACGTATTTCACCCTCGATTCCATGGCTCGCAATTTTCCAAAGTAATCATTCTTGTGGAACCTTGTAAAACGCCTTCTGAAAATCCAGATATACAATGGTGACGGGTCATCCTTGTCTATCTGCATGTTTACTCCCTCGAAGAAATGCAGCAAGTTCATCAAACAAGATCTGCCTTTGCTGAAGCCATGCTGGCTGGTCCTCATCAGACCATGTTCGTCAAGGAGATCAATGATGTGGTCCTTTATTAGCACCTCTACCATATTTCCAGGTACCGAGGTCAGACTAACCAATCTGTAGTTTCCCAGATCTCCCCTCAAACCTTTTTTGAAGATTGGCATAAAATTCGCCACTTTCCAGTCTTCTGGAATCTTTCCCAATTTGATTGACAGATTGGCTATTAGTTGAAGCTATTCAACTTTAGTCCCTTTCAGTTCCTTGATGACCCTCAGATGGATACCATCCGGTCCTGGGGATTTATCGCTTTTAAGCCTATCAATCTGCCTGCATACCTCTTCTAGACTGACCGTCAACCCTGTCAGTTTCCCATCTTTATTTCCAGCATATAGCCTGATGGGTTCCGATATGCTGTGTATATCTTCTTCGGTAAATACAGACGCATAAAATGTGTTCAGTTTGTCAGCGATTGCTTTGTCCTTCTTTAGCACTCCCTTTATTCCATGGTCATCCAACAGTCCTTCCGCTTCCTTCATGGGTTGTTTCCCCTTAATATATCAAAAGAACGGCTTGAAGTTTTTCGCCTCCTTGGCTATTTTTTCTTCATAGTCTCTTTTGGCCACTTTTACTGCCTTATGACACTTGCATTGATGTTGTTTGTGCTTATTCCAGTTTTTGTCCGTTCTTGACATTTTCCATTCCTTAAACAAAGTTTTCTTGTCTCTGATTGCTTCCTTCACCTCTACAGTGAGCCACGCCGGTTCCTTGTTCTTTTTCCTTTTGGATCCCTTGTTGATACGCGGTATATAGAGATTTTGTGCCTCGGTGACTGTGTCCTTAAAAGGGACCAAGCTTATTACATGGCTTATCATCTTCTTAATCTTCTTCCCCAACATGGTTTGAGAACACTGGGTCAAAAGTGCCCATTTCATTAAATGGGCAAAAGGAGTTACATGATGTAGAGGAAAAGGGTGATGGAAAACAAAAAAGCATGGCATAAACATAGAGATCTCTAATTAGAAAATGAAGGGTATAAATTAAAGAACTAAGGCCTGTACTTGACAGACTTGCATGGTCTGTGTCCCATATGTGATGATTTGGTGTCAGATGGGCTGGGGAGAGCACCAATGGGAACTTCACTAACTTGAAACATGAGCATGTTACTGGCCAGACTTTATGGTAGATATCCTGCATACAGGATGGTTGGATAGGTTGGAGTGAGCTTGGACAGCAACTTCAGCATTTGGAACCTAGGACAATACCAGGTGGACTTTACAGAACAGATGAGTTAATGTAATGGACTTTACAGTCTATGACCCAGAAATATCAAAGAAGGGACAAATTAATTTAATAATGTATTTTTAATGGGCATAACTAATGGGCAGACTGTTATTAAGTAGAGGACATATGGCCAAGGAGTTGCAGCATCTGACGTGCTGTTATGCAACTTCGAGAGGAGGTATTCAAAAAGAGAACCATTTTTAAATCTGGCTGTTTCAAAATACCTCCTCAAAATTAACTAGATTACTTTATCCACTTATTCAGTTATATTTTAGATAAGTACATTTTTTTCTATCCAGACTTAACAAGCTGAACTAAATCTGATAAATCTGAACATTGACACTTTCTGATTAACTTCTAATCTTGCCACTCCTCCCAACACACAAAAACACATCATTGTTCCTTCTTTACTTGCCCCACTTTAACTAAGCTGCGGTAGAGGTTTCTACCCTGGCCCATAGCGCTAAATGCTCCGATGCTGCTTTGACGATCATAAAATTCCTATGAGCGTTGGAGCAGCGTAAGAGCATTTAGTGCTCTGGGCAACAGTAGAAATCTCTACCACAGCTTAGTAAAAGGGGAGAGAGGAGTTAACTAGTTAAATTTTAAGTTACCAATTAATATTACCAAATAAAATTGAATTGATAATTTTTTAAAATTAGTAATTTTAATAGTTTATACCTTAATACTTAAATGTTTTCCCTATTGTGCTTTTCCTTTGTTCTGCTTTTATTTAACAAATGTATTTCAAATACCCCTCTTACCTTATGTAATGTAATATGTATTACCCAATGTAAGTATTTATAGTTTGTACTGTTTGTTTTTTATTAATTATCTTTTAATATGTACATCGCTTTGAATTTGATTAAGCGATTAATCAAGAAAAATAATAAACTTGAAACTTGAAACTTGGTGAAAGACCCAGGAAATTCAAGAGGAAAGAGTTATCTGTTTAATGCCCAAATTTAAGTAGATTGTCTGAAGATTGACCTTTCTCTTACATAATTAGGAAACAGAAGGATCTTTGAATAGCTGTTGAAGCAGTGGGGGAGAGACAGTATATGAGTTGATATTCAAAGAGATTTAAATGGACAGAAATTACTCCAGCCATTTAAATAATTTGTCCAGAGCTAACCAGGTATATTAAGCAGCACCTAATCGGACAGTGCTGCTGAACAAGGCCAGTTAGCACCTAAGCCAAAACCATCTGTTTTGTGGGCAGTCTGGGAGCAGTGTTGGCACTAATGTGGTTAAGTACCACTATTTAGCACTTAACCACATAAGGTCCATTTTTATGTGAAGGTAATTACATAAAAAAAACTGCAGTTCACCTTATATGCTTAAGCAATGAATATTTCACTTAACTCCATAAGTTTTACCCAGTCACTTATACCCGAATACCTAGTGATAAACCTGACAGCAGCCAAAAAACATTGGCCACACCAGCTGAATTTCTACCTCATAGTATCTGAATATTTGTTGCCTTCTTTTTGCCGTTATTCAGTAAATATCTGTGCCTTCAGCACAAAACCAATCAATATGGACAATTATTTAACAACAGTTCAGGTTGTTTAAGAAGACTTTTATTTATATAAATAGTAGTGTTTACCAGTGGCGTATGAAGGGCTGGATGGGGGGGGCAGTCTGCCCTGGGTACACGCCTATGGGGTTGTATAGCCGGCACACCGGGTACGGAACCTCCCAACCTACTCTGCCGCGGGATCTTCCTGCACTTCCTGTGGCTGCCAGTCCACTCCTTCCAGCGTCACTTACTTGTTCTGCAGCAGAGTCAGCAGCCGTGAGAAGGTGCAGCTGTCAGCCTGACATTGGTTAGGCTAACCACCTCTTTGCCCATCTTTTCTGCAAGTTAGTTTGTTACCTTTTAAGCATGATATAATTAGGGCTGTTTGAAACAGTCTGCCTGGATGCTTTCTGTATGTGATTTCTGTGCAAGAGCACTTAGGGTCTATCTGCATCAACATTCCAGAGTCAGATTGATATAATTTCCCATAGGCCTTTGCTGACATTGGATAGGCTAACCCAATGATAGGCTGACAGCAGCAAGGTTCTGTGATGACTGCGGCTGCCAGCTCTGCTCCGGAACAAGTAAGTGACGTTGGAGGGGTTGGCCGGCAGCCGCTGTCATCGTGGGACCTTGCTGCACCTCCCCGTGGCTGCTGGTCTACCCCATCCGATATCACTTACTTGTTCCGGAGCACAGCCAGCAACTGCAGTCATTGCAGGACCTTGCTGCATGGCATTGGGATGGAGGGAGAGAGAAAGGAGCAGGATACTTGTATGGAAGGATGGTGGAGGTATAAAAAGGGGCAGATGCTCATGGAATTGGTGTGAAGGGAAAGGGGAGGGAGATATAAGGGGGAAGGATACTGAATGGAATTGGGTTAGAGGGATAGAAAGAAGGAAGATGCTGATGGAAGTGGGGGGCGAAGGGAAAGACAAGGAGAGACAAGGGGCAGATGTTGATGGAAGAGGGGTGGATAGAGAGAGAGAAAGGATAGACATTGGATGTTAGTGGGGGGGGGTAGATGGGGAACCTATGCTGGATGGGAGAGAGAAGGGAGAATATGCAGGATGGAAGTGGGGAGAAGAGAGAGAAAGAAGGAAGCAGAAGCAGGAAGGAAGTGGGGATGAGAGAAAGAGGGGATCACACATGAATTGGAGAGAGGGGGCAGATGCTGTATCGAAGTGGACAGAGAGAAGATGCTAGATGGAAAGATTAGAGAGAGAGGGCACATGATGGAAGGAGAGAATAATTAATCATGGTGTGGAAGGAGACGTACATAGATGGATCTGAAACTGGTTGGCGGGTAGGAAACAGAGGGTAGAAGTGAAGGGCCACTACTCTGACTGGAGGAGGGTCACGAGTGGTGTCCCGCAGGGTTCAGTGCTTGGGCCGCTGCTATTTAATATATTTATAAATGATCTAGAAACAGGTACGAAGTGTGAGATAATAAAATTTGCGGACGACACAAAACTATTTAGTGAAGCTTGGACTAAAGAGGACTGCGAAGAATTGCAAAGGGACTTGAACAAACTAGGGGAATGGGTGACGAGATGGCAGATGAAGTTCAACTTGAGAAATGTAATGTGGGAAATAGAAACCCGAGGTACAACTATACGATGGGAGGGATGTTATTGAATGAGAGTACCCAAGAAAGGGACTTGGGGGTTATGGACATGACAATAAAACCAACGGCACAGTGCGCAGCGGCCGCAAAGAGAGCGAATAGAATGCTAAGTATAATCAAGAAGGGTATTATTACCAGGACGAAAGAAGTTATCCTGCCGTTGTATCGGGCGATGGTGCGTCCGCATCTGGAGTACTGTGTCCAATATTGGTCGCTGTACCTTAAGAAGGATACAGCGATACTTGAGAGGGTTCAGAGGAGAGCGACACGTCTGATAAAAGGTATGAAAAACCTTTCATATGCTGAGAGACTGGAGAAACTGGGACTCTTTTCCCTGGAGAAGAGGAGACTTAGAGGTGATATGATAGAGACTTACAAGATCAAGAAGGGCATAGAGAGAGTAGAGAGGGACAGATTCTTCAAACTTTCGAAAAATAAGAGAACAAGAGGGCATTCGGAAAAGTTGAAAGGGGACAGATTCAAAATGAATGCTAGGAAGTTTTCTTTACCCAACGTGTGGTGGACACCTGGAAAGCGCTTCCAGAGGGCGTTGTAGAAGGAAGCGTAATAGGGCAGAGTACCGTACTGGGGTTCAAGAAAGGATTGGACAATTTCCTGCTGGAAAAAGGGATACAGGGGTATAGATAGAGGATTACTGCACAGATCCTGGACCTGTTGGGCCGCCGCATGAGCGGACTGCTGGGCACAATGAACCTCATGTCTGACCCAGTGGAGGCATTGCTTATGTTCTTATGTTCTTATGATGGAGGGAAGAGGATTGAGTTAGTGAAACACTGGAGGGGATGAGGGAAAGAGGTGGCAAGCTGTAGGTAGACAGTGAAAAGGGAAATTGATGACAGGGTAATAAGAACTTAATCTAGACAGATGAAGAAAATAAATAGAGAAGGAAGATGAGGGAAGAAAAGAAAAAGGAAGGGAGAAGAGAGTGAAATGCCAGACCATGGGGATGTGGGAGAGGGGAGGGAAGGGGAGGAGAGAAATGCCAGATCATTGGACAAGGGGAGGGAAGGGAAGAAGATGGATGCCAGA
This sequence comes from Geotrypetes seraphini, assembly GCF_902459505.1. Taxonomy (NCBI): domain Eukaryota; kingdom Metazoa; phylum Chordata; class Amphibia; order Gymnophiona; family Dermophiidae; genus Geotrypetes; species Geotrypetes seraphini. The sequence goes on from NC_047085.1 coordinate 93,863,126, forward strand.
CCAATGAGGATGAAGAGATAGAGATGGAAGGGGGAGGTATACAGTTTCTGGAAGAAGAAGAGAAGATGCCATATAGAAGGAGCAGAGAGAGGGCAGACAGTGAATGGAAAGAAGAGAGTGAGAAGAAGATGAGGAAAGCAGAAACCAGAAAAGACAAATGTAGAAAAAAAAATTATGTTTATTTTTTGGCTTTAGGATAAAGTAGTATTGTAGCTGTATTAATAAATATTTATAAATAGAAAATAGAAATAAGGTGATCTTTTATTGGACTAATTGTAATACATTTTTGACTAATTCAGATACCAAAACCCCTTTCCTCAGGTCAGGACAGGATACTGTAATAGCAGTATACTTTACTGACCTGAGAAAAGAGATTCTGGCTTCTGAAAGCTAATTGAAAAATGTATTAGTCCAACAAAATGGTATTATCTTATTTTCCATTTTTGGTTTATTCCCCCCCCCCCTTTGGTCCCCTTTTATGAAGCTACATTAGGCTTTTTTATCATCAGCCGTGACAATATTAGCTCCGACGCTCATAGGAATTTTTGAGCGCCGGGGGGGGGGGGGGGTGAGAGTATTTGTTAATTTGTAAAGTGATGAGCTCTTAGAGAGATGAAGAGATAATGGTTACTGCATATGGGCAGACTAGAAGGTCCATTTGGCCTTTATCTGGTATCATGTTTATGTGTTTCTATTTCTCTGTTTTTTTCATATTTATATCTGCTATCTTTATATTTTGCACAATTATAGGGGACATGCATTACTCTTTCTGTGATGTTGCATTGTATGCAGAGTCCAGTTTCTTGGTGGTTCAGTTTAACTTTTGTCTACATATTTCTATTTTATCTCCCTTTTTACAAAACTGTAGAGCACTTTTTAGTGCCAGCCGTGGTGATAACAGCTGCAACAATCAGAATTCTATGAGTGTCTGAGCTGTTACCACTGTGGCTAAAAAGCACACTACAGTTTTGTAAAATGGGGAGGGGTTAGTTTGTGATTTTATATTCTTACTCTGAGAAGCAGTATAGAGAAAAGAGAGAAAGCAGTTGGAGTGAGAAGGGAGGGGGTGAGCAGTTGAGAATAGGGAGAAATAGTTTCTCTCTTTCTAGTTAACAGTTTTTTGGAATCTGGTAGAAAATTTCTCTAAGTAGTTGGTTACCTCTATACATATAGCACTAGGTATTATCAAGAAAGGTATTATAATCAGAAAGAAAGAAGTTATCCTGCCGTTGTATCGGGCGATGATGCGCCCGCATCTGGAGTAATATTGTTTGCCGTACCTTAAGAAGAATATGGCGATACTCGAGAGAGTTCAGAAAAGAGCAACGCGATTGATAAAAGGTATGGAAAACCTTTCATATGCTGAAAGATTAGAGAAACTGGGGCTCTTTTCCCTGGAAAAGCGGAAGCTTAGAGGGGACATGATAGAGACTTACAAGATCATGAAGGGCATAGAGAAAGTAGAGAGGGACAGATTTGAAAACTACAAGAACGAGAGGGCATTCGGATAAATTAAGAGGGGACAGATTCAGAACCAATGCTAGGAAGTTCTTCTTCACCCAAAGGGGGGTGGACACCTGGAATGTGCTTCCAGAGGGTGTGATAGGACAGAGTACAGTATTGGGGGTTCAAGAAGGGATTAGATCAGGGGTGCCCACACTTTTTGGGCTTGCGAGCTACTTTTAAAATGACCAAGTCAAAATGATCTACCAACAATAAAATAAAAAAAAACACAACGCACACTGTACGCATAGAATTGTTAATTATCATTCCTATTCCGGGGTTTTTTCAAAGAGGTCAAAGCAGATGACTCTATGCACTGTCACCTTAGTAACAACCATACAAAAATAGACAAATACCCACCCCCTCCCTTTTTACTAAACCACGATAGCAGTTTTTAGCGCAGGGAGCTGCGCTGAATGCCCAGCGCTGCTCTCAACGCTCATAGGCTCCCTGCGCTAAAAACCTCTATTGCGGTTTAGTAAAAGGGGACCATATTGTAAAATATAGAGAGCGGATATAAATTCAGACACATTTTGATCACTAAATTTAAAATAAAATCATATTTCCTACCTTGTCTGGTGATTTCATGAGTCTCTGGTTGCACTTTCTTCTTCTGACTGTGCATCCAATCTTTCTTCCCTTCTTTTAGCCTGTATGCTTCCTCTCCTCCTGACCTCATTCCCCCCCCCCCCAACGTTTTCTTCTTCTCTCCCTGCCCTCTCTTTCTTTCTCTCTTCATGCCCCCTTTCTTTTTTTCTGTTTCTCTTCTTTCCTTCTGTCTCCCTGCCTGCCCTCTTTCTCCCTCCCTGACCTCCCCCAAGCCACTGCCACTGCCGCTGCCATCGGATAACAGGCCCCCAAAGCCGCCCGCCGCTGGCCAAGCTCTCCTTGCTTCGGGCCCACCAGCATTCCTCTCCCCGACGTCAATTTTGACGTCGGAGAGGAAGTTCCGCTGGCCAGAACTTCCTCTCTGACGGCAGAATTGACGTCGGGGAGAGGAAGGCTGATCGGCCCAAGATCGACCTATTGGGAGAAATGCTGCCTGGTCCTGCCTTTGAGGAAACAGAAAGTTTATATAGCCAGGACCTGGCAGCAAGAAGAGCTAATCACAAGCTTCACTGACCTGTCTCCCGCTTCAGCCCGCGAACGGAGCTCTAACATGTGCGTGCCGGCTTCCCTTCTCTCCCCTCCCCCACCCCGGACATAACTTCCGGTTTCAGAGGGAAGAGAAGGGAAGCCGGTACAAGCACACGTTAGCCCCCGGAGCATAAATTCTCCAAGCCAGTTTTTTGTTTTTTTTAAATGTTGAGCAGCGGAGGCAGCAGCAGAATTCAGGAGCAGGCCAGTCAGGAGGGGAAAAAAGAGAAGGGAAGAAGGGAACCCGCTCTGCGATCGACTGGGGTCGCCTGAGTGAGCAACCTGTCGATCGCGATCGACGTGTTGGGCACCCCTGGATTAGATGATTTCCTGAAGGAAAAGGGTATAGAAGGGTATAGATAGAGGATTACTATACAGGTCCTGGACCTGTATGGGCCGCCACGTGAGCGGCCTGCTGAGCATGATGGACCTCTGGTCTGACCTGGCAGAGGCACTGCTTATGTTCTTATGATAGATCTTCAGTCTGTCCTTTTATGGCAATTCTTATGTTCTTATGATTACTATAATTCTGTTTATATAGACATTTCTAGACAACTTCAACATCTTCAAATCCTACAGAATACAGTTGCTAGGCTGCTCTATCTGTCCCATAAATATGACCATCCTACACCTCCATTATTAATTTCCCAGTTCATTTTCATGTATTATAAATTATCTGTTTGACTCACAAAACACTTTACTAGGGTTCACTCTCCTATCTGGCTTCTCTGACATTACTATATATACCTTTTAGTATTCAACTTTCTCTGGATTCACACCATTTTGTTCTGCCAAATTCCCAACAAGTTCACTTTACATCAACTAGACATTCAGAGGGGCATAATCAAAAGAAATGTCTAAGTCTGATTTGGATGTAGGGTGCTAGTCGCCCAAAGTTGGAAGCGCCAAAATGTCCATTCTCAAAAAGTACATCTAAAATGCTTTCCCAAAAATCACCTATCTATATACACCCAGGTATTTGATCGACCAGACCGCCAGTACGTTTATCTTTATACCACATTCTCGACCAAAAATTTGTCCAAGTCTGAAATGTCCAAAACAAGACCATTTGGATGTGGGAGGGGAAAGCATTTTGGGGCACATTTCAGGGCATTGCTGTGAACTTCAAGAAAAGGGTGCCACATAGGTTATGTGTCTGGTTCTTTTGTGCATGATTGATCTTTTCTTTTATTATTGGCATTCTTCTCTTTTTTAACCTAATGTTTTATACTGTATCTGTATACTGCCTTGATCTGTCCATTTGATTAGGTGGTATATCAAGGCTAAAACAAACATAAACATAATCATCTCTACCCTACTGTTTTATTTTTACCGATTTTATTTTTGTCAGCCAAAGTGAGATCTCTCTCTCTGTCTCCTGGAGGGAATTCAGGGTTTAAGTTGCTAAGCAGCCTATTTTATAAAGGTGGATAAGTACATAAGAATAGCATTACTGGGTCAGACCAATGGTTCATCTAGCCCAGTATCCCATCTTTGCGGAGGCCAATATAATTCACAAGTACCTGGCAAAAACCCAAATAGTAGCAGCATTCCATGCTACCGTCCCATGTCTGTCTCAACAGCAGACTATGGATTTTTCCTCCAGGAACTTGTCCAAACCTTTTTTTTAAATCAGCTACATTAACTGCTCTTACCACATCCTCTGGCAATGCATTTCAGAGCTTAAGAACATAAGAACAGCCTTACTGAATCAGACCAATGGTCCATCAAGCCCAGTAGCCCATTCTCACGATGGCCAATCCAGGTCACTAATACCTGGCCAAAACCCAAGTAGCAACATTGGCAAGCAATGGCTTCCTCCCTGTCTTTCTCAATAATAGACTATAGACTTTTCCTCCAGGAAATTGTCCAAACCTTTCTTAAAACCACCTATGCTATCTGCTCTTACCACAACCTCAGGCAACACCTTTCAGAGCTTAACTATTCTCAGTGAAAAAAAAATGTCCTCCTATTGGTTTTAAAAATATTACTCTGCAACTTTGAGTGTCCCCTAGTCTTTGTAAATCTTGATACAGTAAAAAATCAATCCACTTGTACCTGTTCTACACTACTCAGGATTTTGTAGACTTCAATCATATCTCCCTTCAGCTATCTCTTTTCCAAGCTGAAGAGCCCTAATCTCTTTAGTCTTTCCTCATAGAAAAGGAGTTCCATCCCCTTTATCATCTTGGTCGCTCATCTTTTAACCTTTTCTAGTGCCGCTATATCTTTTTTGAGATAAGGAGACCAGAACCGAATGCAATAATCAAGGTGACGTCGCACCATTGAGCAATACAGAGACATTATAACATTCTTAGTCTTGTTAACCATCCCTTTCCTAATAATTCCTAGCATAGTTGTGCATATGTTACCTTTATATAATAGGCTTAATATAAATGCATGTTAGGTTCTCACAGAGAAGTCTTGTTATAAAATTACTCCCATACAGTATAATAATTTATTCAGATGGAACATTCCCAGACCAACCAATAAAACAGTGGTCTTTGCTAAGTTTTAAGTGAGGGCTGTTTTGGGTCCAAAAGGGCTGAAGAAGAGCCAACAAATATCTTCCTATTCAGGACCATGATGTCAATATTGCTTCTCGTCATTCATTCCTACCAGAACACCTGCCCTTGGTTACACAATACAGGACCACAAACTGAAAGTCCTAATAAATACACAACTGAAACCCATGATACCAGATTTTACATGTAGTACTCCATGAGAGAAATAGAGAGAAATGCATTTCTCCCTGAACAGTGAAAAATATAGACAACAGATATATATTCTCAAAACTGACATATTTCAGTCACTGAATTGAAAATAAAATAATTTTTCCTATGTTGTCTGGTGATTTTATTTTTTCTAAACATCTTTTCCCAGGCTCTGGCTGCACTTCCTTCTATCTGTGCTCTTAACTGTTTCCAGGACTTTTTTTAACTATTTGCTGTTTTTTTTCTCCTTCACTTTCTGCCCTACATCCATTTTTAGAACAAAACACAAAAGACCCCCCTCTCATCAATACTGGGCAAGTTTCTCAAATAATATCATCATATAACATTTAAAAGCTTTTAAATATTTAAATATGCTCATAAGCTCTTCAGTAAGGCACCACAGCAGCGGTACAACGTTGCTGGAAAGGTGCTTGAATTTGAATCATAACACATTGCATGGAGCCAGGATTCTTGCTTCTACTGGAGTGGCAAAATGTTATGGCTCTACAAAATCTGTTTAACAGTAGACCACTTATCTTAAAAGGTCAGTTCATGGCTCCAACACATTCTGTGTTTCGCTAAGCTACATCAGGAAGCCAGAAGGATAACTTTTTATACTGATTTTATTTGCAGTGTGCAGTGCCTGAGTCCTTTGGTCTACACACTTGATGTTGAAAAAAAACGCCCCCATCCATTTTGGCATTAACTTTTAATATTCAACTTTCTTCCATTTTCCTGCTTCCTTCTCAATCTGTCTACTTTTCCATGTCTTCCCCTCTTCTCCATCCATGTACACCATCTCCTCCCTCTCTCTGCCCTTCCCCTTTCCTCCCCATCTTTCTTCCCACAGAGATTTGGCATTTTCTTCACCCCCCCCCCTTCACCAATCCCCTGTCAGTATCCAGCACTTTCTGTTTCCAGTGCTGCAGTCCTGCACTTTCGGGCCATGGGCAGCGTGAATGAATTAAACATGCTGCCTTTGATGGCCCTGGAAACTTTCCCTCTGTTACAGGTTCCTATTGTGGGGACAGGAAGCTGTAGCAGAAGGAATAATTCTGGAGCAGCCGAAGGTAGTGTGTTTACTTCATTCAAGCTGCCCGCGGCTGGACTGCAGTGCTGGAACAAAAATGTATTGGAACCCGACGCGGAAATGATATTCTGCACAGGCTCTGTGGGCTGCCACAGAGGTCTCGAAGGGCCGCCATTGGCTTGCAGGCCTTGCAATGAAGACCACCACAATAAAACATCACCATCAAGTGAAAAGCAGAAGTAAGATATTTAACTTTACAACTTAGCATACAACATTCTAAATAATATTATAGTGTCAAATTGGCAGCAACAACACAAACTCCTTTTGCTTCCAGACATTGTGTGAAATAACACAAAACCTTGAAACCAGGCACTCAAAGGCTTAGGGTACCATATAAATCTCAATTCTAAGATCTCAAACTGTCCCTTCCCTGCCTATGAAAATTCAGCACTGAAAATATTCTAGACAATGAATGCTCCATCATTTGGGAAAAAATAATGAGCGTGTTTGCTACAGATTTCTACACAGAACACTGGCACACCAAAACTGAGATACAATATTGCAGCAAAAAAATTATTTATTATAATAGCACAATAACTTGCAATACCAAATTACTAAGTGCAAGTATAGACCACAGCTTTAGACCTTACTACTCAGAAATTGGCTGCACTCATGGTAAAGAGATATTCTATCCATTCATTTCTTTTCTTTTATTCGTAATAGTATTTCATTTGCCCTTCATTCAACAATGGTTGGAGTATGGGACAGCTGTGTCATACTGCCCCACACATTTAACATATTTTCCAAGACAAGCCAACGTATTTATTTTTCTCTGTTTATACTATTTTACTCAGCCATTCATATCTATGACTCAAGCCTTGGGGGTTGTTTTTAATGAAGCTTATAAGCTAGTACTTATACCCAAGTGACTCCTATCTACTAGCACATAGCCATCCCCCATTCTATATGTCTGCTTCCTTTTTGCTAATGAGACACTGCAACAGATACTGTTCCTCTAAACTGAGTAGGAGTCCTCTAACAGCATTGCTGTCAATGGGTAGGGCGATGTTTCACAATTGCATTTTCAGTAGTGAGGGACAGATATGCTCCTCAGGACTTCATGGAACCTGTCTATCTCTAGTGATTAAAAATGCAATGTTGAAACAGACCCCCCCCCCCCCCCCCAATTGTCAGCAATGCAGTTGGAGGACTCCCGCTCAGTTTAGAGAGAACAGTGCCCATAGGCAGGATTAGTAATTCCTTACTAGAAACCGACCAACAACATATGCTCTGCAGTGTTTCGCATAACTATTTGTGCAGTTTTATTATGTACCCTATTGCTGAACACAAAGCTCAATTAAAAATGCCCTCCTTAATCTCAAAAATAAATAGCACCATTTCTGTAAAGTCCTTTACTTTGCTGTAACAGGTTCTTGGGCTACATTATATATATATCCATTTTTGCCCTTACAAACCTGCCCACTTCTCTATTTAGGTCTCTTCTGTTTCTTTCTATCCAGTTCTTCCTTGCTTCCCTCCAACTATTCCGAAAACAACTGAAAACCTGGCTTTTCTCTAGCATATAATAATCTCTTCTCCTGATTACATCCCCTCTTTTTATGCTTTGTAAACTCTTTCTCTTATCTCTTCCCATATTTTTTAAACTCTGTAAACCGTGTCGAGCTCCACTTCAGTGGAGAAGATGCGGTATATAAACCTAAGGCTTAGTTTAGTTTAGTTTAGTTTAGTTCTCTCCATTTTAATCTGGGAATGATGAAGGACCACATTATAACCAAGTATAGCGAGCCAACTTTCAACAACACCTAATCCCATTTAGCTTTTACAATAAATTTGATACATTTTTTTGTGATATCTCCTAAGTGAATTATTAGAACACTAGTGTTTAAGCCCGTTAGATTAACGGGTGCTAGATGACCGCCTCTCCTGCTTTTTAACCTGGGCAGAGGCAGAGCCGGGGCGGGAGGGAGTGACGGTGGGAGAGCAATTTCAAAGCCTTGGCAGCGGCGGCTCCTTGACCAATCCGCGCTTACAACTGCCCCACACTCGCGGTCTGGCTGGCTCCCCCACCAAAGCCTTTCTCAGCGGCAGCCCCTCCCGCATCCATCCCCACGTCCCAAGCCTCTCCGAAGGCCGGCTCCCACGAAAATGGTACCCTTCTGTCCAAAGCCGCAGCAGCAGCCTCCCTCAAAACACATTTCAAATCTGACATATTGTAATCACAAAACAGAAAATAAAATTATTTTTGTTACCTTTTGTTGTCTGGTCATTATTCATACCATGTAGGGGTCCCAGGCTATGGTTGGCTTTTGATAACTCGCTTGCCAGGGCCCCTTCTTTCTTCTTCCCTCCCTCCATCCCGGCAGCTGAAGACAGGCACCTCCCCCCAGTGGTCTGAGACAGGAGGGAGCAGATAGTGAGTTAGGAGAGGGTCTGAGGGCAAAGAGGGGCTCAACAGCGCCCAACCACCTTTCCTTCCCTCCCTCCATCAGGTGCAGTGCAGCTCCACCAATGTTAAAAGGAGCCGCGTCGAAATCGGAGGCCTGCCACTGCCGTAGCACGTTCCCCTCTGCCTTGGTCCCGCCCCTTCTCTGACATATGGGACCGCGGCAGAGGGAACGTGTTACGGTGGCGGCAGGGCTCCAATTTCAAAGCAGCTCCTTTTAACATAGGCGGAGCTGAACTGACCTGATGGAGGAAGGGAAGGAACGGTGGGCCAAATTTCGGCAACGGCAGAAATTGTTTGGCGGGCCCCATTGCGAAAGTATTGTTGCTGTTGTGGCTAAAGTCTTCTCTCGCAGCAGTTCAGTTTTTCTAAAGTTTAAAGTTGCCGCGGCGGCTCCTTGCCCGATCCCCGCCTGCATCGTAGGCCTTCTCCGACGCAGGTGCGTGTCATCTGAGGAGTCGCCGCAGTGACTTTAAAGTGTAAAATAAATTTCAGCCGGTAGTGCCACTTTTCGTTGATGGAGGCGTGGGAGAGCAGGGAGGCCAGCGCTTTTCAATTTGTCTGCCCAGCGCTTTCCGATTTGTGTGTAAGGCTGGGGAGTCGCGCATGCGCAGTCCTGCAAGGCCACGGACCTACATGTCAGATCAGGGAAAACGGAATCACGCTGTTGAGTGCGCATGCGCGGCTAACTTTTTATTATTTCAGATATGGACTGGGTTGCTCCCTAGCATTTAGCCAGACCATGGGTAGTAACTGTTCCCGATCCATTCATCTATGTTCCATCCAAACCAGTTTGGCTACCTTAAAAGATAATCCTAGTGTTTCACCTTCCAGCCTTGCTGTCTCCTTTTTTTGCCCAAAATATAAAGGAGTGTCCTACAGTCCAAATCATTTTTCTGTTACCCCAACTGATGCCAATGTTTTTTTTTAAAGAGGAACACAAGGTTATTTAGTATGTGATTGGATCTTGTGTAAGTTCTAAACCTCCTAGATTCCCAGCCTTCTGTGGTTTATATCTGTTTATCAGATATTCCCAATTCACTTGTGAGTGTTGTTACCCCATCCTAAATGAATGAGTTCCATAGTGTTTGCAGTTCAAACTAACAACTTTCTGAATCTGAAATTGGGATAGTGCTGATCCATCCTAATGTTTCAGAAAGGGGCCTCCTCCTGCTGCTGCTGTTTGTAATGTACTGTATATTTGTGCAGCCTGTACTGGGCAAAGTTTATGATGCGTATGGATGTTAAAAAGAATCACCTTCCTGCCTTCTGCATAGCTGTCTGTTTTGGAACTCCTTAACTAGATCTCTAACCTGTTTTGTTTAACCTACTTATAATTATGATGCAAAGCAGGGCCTTAACTTGTGTTTCATGTGTCTGCAATTACTTCACTTAAATTAAGTGCCCCAAAAACATGACCAGGAAGTCTGCTGTAAATGTCTGTTTTCATAGTCTTTCTTAAATGCTAAAGATGTTAGCATAATAGCTAAAATATCTATAGGAGCTAGTTTCCTTCCAAACTTTATTATTTCTGTTTGCTTTTTCCATTTTTGCATTAATTTCTTCACTACGAATATTTTTGTCAGGTCTTAAAAAGGAATGTGGTGCCTGTTAATAATGTATTAGTTTGAGCCCTTGATGTGCCATTCTCTATGAGGTCCATTAAAAAATCTATTAAATGGTCGAACCTAATATCTTGAATGTCACCTAGACCTTTCTTAGCTGCAAATTTAAATGTCTTTAACTTTTCCATGTATTTTTTGCTAATGAATGTTGAAATAGTTCTATGGAGCCTAGTATCCAGTTTACACAGGGTCTCTGAAATCCACTTGTGCCCACTCCTCAGCTGAAATAATGCTACTGGAAATGGAAGAGGGCATCAGCAATATCATTATCATGTCCTGGCACATGTGCCCAGAATCTCCATATAAATTCAACATTTCAGAACAATGAGTAAACCAAATAGGGCACTGGAGAAGCCATTTGTTTGTTTACTGCTTGTACTGATCCATGTTATCTGACCATATCATTATTTTTTTAATTCAGAAACAACTTTTTCCAGGTATGCAAAGCCACTATAACAGGAAATAATTCTAAAATAAATATATATATATATATATATATAGTGTAAATATTCAACAGGGTTTAAGTGGGTTGGGGAGGTTTCTGCTTGCATAAATCCAGCTCAGTAGGCCATCCCCAGATATTTAGTGCCATTTAATTATACAGTGGCACCAAATATCCTCTTTGACTGTCGCAGCATTGTGAAGTTAGCGTAGGGGGTTTCCATGAACAGAGTAAGGGAGGATCGGCAGTTATGCGGGCACCAGCCATATTCAGTGCTGGTACTCACATAGCTAACAAGGCAGATAGGATTGTACAAAAGGCAAACTGATGAAGCTTTACTAGCCTCTTAGATCATTAAGAATCAGAGGGAATGTTTTGACAATAGATGAATTAGCAAAAGTACATTATGCTAATATGAGAGCATTTATAATATCAGTTGCAGATGTATTATTATGGAATAAGTTGACAGGACAGCTGAGGCTGCTTTCTGATAGATGCCAACTTCAGGAGTTGGAACTTAGGACAATTCCAGGTGGACTTTAGTCTTTGGCCCAAAAATATCAAAGAAGAGACAAAAAAAAAAAAGTTAATTTAATCATGTATTTTTAATGAGAATAACTAATGGGCAGACTGCATGAACCGTTCAGGTCTTTATCTGCTATGTTACTATGTTAGTTGCATGCTGATTATGTTTATTTTTTATGTAAACCGCTTAGGTTTAAGCGGGTTAGAAATTTTTAAAATAAATAAATAATTTTGCCTGTTTAGCTATACAGATGTCAGAACTGAATATTGATTTGCACTTGCACAACTTCTGGGTTGGTAGTTAACTTAGTTAATGCAGGTACCCAGACATGGTTCTGGCTTTAAAACCACTGATCATCATAGGCTGATTACTGGGGGGGCACATCTCTAGTCACTCCTATCTCATATCTCATTCCAGTCCATTAGCCATTCATCAGCACATCATTCTCACCCTTAAATAAACACCAAAACCTATTCCTTCCACTGCATCCATGAATAACTGCATCTCAATGCTACTAATTGCTGGCTGCCTTATCAATGTCCTATTACTGTAGGTACTCAGAAATGTGTCCTATATTACAAGATCTTTTTAATAATTTATGGTATTCAAATGTAAGAATAATTCCTCGTGCTTGTTGTTGCTTTTGCCAGCTTCCTAGAGACCCTACCCATTGAATTATGCAGCAAGCAGTTTAGCTGTCCAGCTAACGACTGCATATGATTTAATCTTTGAATTAGGACTTTTAAGGTATCTATTTTTACTTGGCATTGCTCCTGGAATCAGTCTCAATACCTAAAAATGTTAAAATCTGTTAAGGGTCTTCTGCCTAATTTACAGCTAATGGCACCCCCATCCTCTTCATCTTCCATTAGTAAGCCTCCACTGTATCTTTGCAAGGGCCAGAGACATCTGGACCCACAAATAAAAAATCATCCAGGTAACAAACAAATTTTATTGCTGTGTGTCACTCTTTCTGTTGCCCTTTGTAGGAATGAGCTGAAAGCAAAGTATGAGCATGAAGTTAAGCAGCTCATTTAGTAAGCGTTTTTCAAAGTACTGTAGAACTGGTTCTTAAAATGAAAACTTAGAAGTTGATGTTTAGCCCAATTTAAATGCCCAGAATAAGCTCCTGAATATATAGCCAAAAAAGACTCAGATATTGTGAAAAGTCAATAATACTATGAAAACACTTTCATTAAGAAAAATGCACTATGTCAAGTGGTATAATAATGACACGGTTCAGGCTCAGACAAGGGCCCTCCCAACTCCACAAAAGATGGTTTAAAGGTGGCAAAAAACCTCCTTTACATGAAAAAAATCTCTGTACTGTGCTTTGCTGTACTTAAAGAAGATATTAAAAGATAGAAGAAAATACTTTTCAACTTATCGTCTGTTGATCGGTACACCAACGGTGGCCAACGTTTCCCAAATCTGCTGCTTCAGGGTGTAACACTTCCGATCAAGCAGGAACCAAAACAAAACCTTGGACCAGTGTACATCTTCATACAACTCTCAAATAAAAAACAATGAGACATACCTTTGAGTGAGATGCCAAACGCATCTCCTGCATCTAAAGATGGCTTTGCAGAGCTCACACTGGATTTGAATACTCCCGGTGCGACGTCGTCATGACCAGAAATGACAATGCTCAGACGCTACTGCAGACACGTGATTCGCTGAACAAACTGACTGTCAAACAGTGAAGGTGATTTGAATCGTGAAAAAAAAATGCTAAAATAGTACATCATTAAAATATACTCATTGGTGTGCAGCACAGTGCTATTGTGAAAAATCGTGAGAAAGGAGGAATTAATCTTTCCATATCCTCATCATTTTTATTTTTAAAAATTCCCAAAACATTTTTATTTCTTGGTTTTATATTTATTTACCAATCTTATCTTTATTTCATCTTTTCTCCTTTCTATATCTATCATAAGAGTTCTATACGGAACAGATTGCAAGCTCCTTTAGTTACGCTGCTGTGTGATTGACCACATCGGAGAGGGTTGTACCAACAGATCTCAGCATCTTTTGCAAGCGGAGCAGTTTTGGATTCATAAATTAAACAGTGAAGAACCTGAGGGGTTAAATTTAAAATTGGAGTGGAGTGCTTTTTACTGAAGGATTATGATTGAGTTTAAATTTGAAAGAAATAAGATAGATATAGAAAGGAGAAGAGATGAAACAAAGATAAGAATGGAAAATAAATATAAAAACAAGAAATAAAAATGTTTTGGGAATTTAAAAAAATAAAAATGATGAGGATATGGAAAGATTAATTCCTCTTTTCTCACAATTTTTCACAATAGAACAGTGCTGCACGTCAGAGTATGTTTTAATGATGTACTATTTTAGTATTTTTTTTCTTCACAATTCAAATCACCTTCACTGTTTGACAGTCAGTTTGTTCAGCGAATCACACGTCTGCAACAGCGCATGAGCATTGATGCATTGTCACTTCCGGTCATGACGACATCGCACCGGGCATATTCAAATCCAGTGCGAGTTCTGCGAAACCATCTTTGGATGTAGGAGACGCATTTGGTGTCCCACTCAAAAGTATGTCTCGTTGGTTTTTATTTGAGAGTTGTATTAAGATGTACACTGGTCCAATTTTAACTACAAGGTTTTGTTTTGGTTCCAGCTTGATCGGACGTGTTACACCCTGAAGCAGCAGATTTGTGAAACGCTGGCCACAGCTGGTGTACCAATCAACAGAAGATAAGTCGAAAAGTATTTTCTTCTATCTTTTAATATCTTCTTTAAGTACAGCAAAGCACAGTACAGAGCTTTTTTTCATGTAAAGGAGGTTTTTTGCCAATGAGGTGATCGCCTAACCACCTTTAAACCACTTTTTGTGGAGTTGGGAGGGCCCTTGTCTGAGGCTTTTTCCTCCATTTATAAATTGTCATTAAGCCTGAACCATGTCATTATTATACCACTTGATATTGTGCATTTTTCTTAGCAAAAGTGGTTTCATAGCAGACTAGGCTCCTGAACATTTACGTCACTTGTGTGGGGGTATACAGGAATATCCCCTCTGACTGCCTACGCTGAAACCAGCCAGTTTGTGGCTGATTCAAGGGTGGAGCTAGGGTAGAATGGAATCTTAGGGGTCCTTTTTTCAAGCCGCGCTAGCGGGATTAGCACATCGGACATTTCATCATACGCTAACCCCCTTGGCCGGCTAAAAAACTAATGCCTGCTCAATGCAGGAGTTAGCGGCTAGCACGGCAGGTGGTTTAATGCGCAGTATTACGCGCATTAAACCCCCACCGCAGCTTGATAAAAGGACTCGTTAGTCAGTTAGTGGCAATTGTCATTCTGCTAACCAGATAAATAAGCACATAAACCCCTCCCTTTTTACATGGGTGATTGTTGCAGCGGGTTGTGTTAATTGCTCCGACAGTCATAGGAATTCAATGGGTGTCAAATTGTTTGCCATGTGGCAGCCTCTACTGCGCCTTTATAAAAGGGGTGGGTGGGTGGCGGAGTTAGGATAACAAATCAACAGTCCTAACTTTATGCAGCAAGTTAACTGGGCACCAATCCAAATATCAGTTGGTGCATAGTTAGCTTCTTGGTCAGCGGTCATACCCATATACTCAATGCCAGGAGCCATGCATGCCCTGGCATTAAATATCTAGGGTGAAATCAGCCATGCATATGGACCCTAATCTCTCACTAGGTCACTTGCCTACTTTACTGAAGAATAGGTGTCCAAGCACAGCGTTAGGTAAAGGAAATTATTAACTGAACCTCCTTCAGCATAAAAAATGTAATATATTAGGCAAAATTCCCCTGCTTTCTTTTCTTGGAAAAACTTCCAGGCAGTGGCGTACCTAGCATATGTGACACCTGAGGCCCATCATTTTTTGCCCCCCCTCCCCCCCATCTGTATGAAAAACATGATTTTTAGTAACAAGCCACACGTCACACATGAGTACCTAGGAAAAGTCAGCATCTTACATATTGCAGTGAGCAGTACATCAATACACCCATTGAAAAACTAAACAAGCTAGACTAGTACAGATCAATCCTACGCCGTCAATCCTAACAGAAAACCATGTCTTTCGAACACACAGAACACAGAAAACACCTTTTCCTAGTATAGAATATGTCATCACAAGCTAACCCCTCCCCCTTTTACAAAACTGTAGTGTGGATTTTAGCCACGGTGGTAACAGCTCTGACGCTCATAGAATTCTGAGCATCAGAGTTGCTACCACCATGGCTGGCGCTAAAAAACGCTCCACAGTTTTGTAAAAGGGGGGATAAAATAGAAATACATAGACAAAGGTTAAATTGAACCAGCATGAAGCTGGACTCTGCATAAAATGCAACACCACAGAAACAGTGACACCTAAAGCAATAAATAAATCGAAAATTTTTGTTCTACCTTTGTCTTCTCTGGTTTCTGCTTTCCTCATCTTCTTGTTACTGTCTTCCTTCAATCCACTGTCTGCCATCTCTCTGCCCCTCCCTATATGGCATCTTCTCTCCTTCTATGCCCCTTCCAGAAACTGTATGCCTCCCCCTTCCATCTCTCCTTTCACCCCCATTGGTCTGGCATCTCTCTCCTCTCCTTCCCTCTCCCACATCTCTCTTCTGCAATCCCTTTCTTCCCTCATTTTCCTTTTCAATTTATTTTCTGCATCCATCTAGATTACGTTCTTACTACTCTCTCATCAATTTTCTTTTTTACAGTCTACCTACAGCTCGCCACACCTTTCCCTCACCCCCTCCAGTATTTCCCTAACTCAATCCTTTTCCACCATCATCTGCCCTCTTCTCTCTCCCTACTTCCATCATCTGCCCTCTTCTCTCAATCTCTTCATCCACCACAGGCCCATCTTTCTCCCTTCCTCACCTTTCCGATTTTGGCAACAAGATCTGCAACCACCCCCCCCCCCCCCGCGATGATACTTAAGATCAGCAACGGGCCTCCTTCTACCTCTGGCATCAACAGAACTTCAGATTGGCAACGCAGTGCTCAGTCAAAAGCGGAAACAAGAAGCTGAGTCAGAGGGAAGCTTTTGACGTGAGCACTAGAGAATGACACGGGGAAAAAAATCTGTCCCCGTCACTGCTCCGTCACCGCCATCCCATTCACCACCCCGTCACCGTCCCTGCAGCATCCATATAAGCCTCAGTATTGCAATATTTAGCTTATTCCTATAAATCAAAGTTCTGGCTGCTGAACTGGAGAAAGAGATATTCAGCGGGCAGGGCTTTGTTTATAAATTTTTATCAACATATCCTGAAGCAAAAAAAAAAAAAAAAGAAATAGAATTTTTTTTCTACCTTTCTTGCCTGGTTTCTGCTTTCTTCATGTTCTCATTCAATTCCTTCCATCCACTGTCTCTCTTCTCTCTGCATCTTCCATTTGCTCTGTTACTGTGCCTCTCCCTTACTTCCCCCTTCCAAATTGGTCTGTCATCCATCTTCTTCCCTCCGCTCCCCCCATAATCTGGCATCTCTGTCTTCTTCCCTGCCAGCTTCTTCTCCCCACTCTCTCTTCCCTATTTCCTTTCAGCGTCCTTCTCCCCCCCTCCCCGTCTTCCCCGTGCCTTTCAGCGTCCTTCTCCACCCTTCTGTTTTTCCCTTGTCCTTTCAGCGTCCTTCTCCACCCTCTGTCTTTCCCATGTGCTTTCAGCATCCTTCTCCCCCCTCTGTCTTCCCATGTCCTTTCAGTGTCCTTCTCCACCCCTCTGTCTTTCCCATGTGCTTTCAGCGTCCTTCTCCCCCCTCTGTCTTCCCCATGTGCTTTCAGCGTCCTTCTCCCCCCTCTGTTTTACCCATTTCTCTTAAGCGTCTTTTCCTTTCCTCCCTTTCTCCCTCCCTGCCCCTTACCTTCGTGACACTTTCCCCCCCACCGCCCATATGCCCGACCGACAACAGGCCCCGTCCGACAAACCTCCCTGCCCTGTGGCCGCGAATCTAAATTACCTTCTTACAGCAGCCAAAGCATTGTAGTTGCATATGGCTGCCGTAAAGGTCGTCTCTGATGAAACTTCCGGTTGCGTCAGAGATGACCTTTACGGCAACCACACGCAGCCTCAATGCTCCAGCTGCTGTAAGAAGGTAATTTAGACTCGCGGCCACAGGGCAGGGAGGTTTGTCTGACCGGGCCTGTTGTCGGTCGGTCGGTTGGGTGGGCGGTAGGGGGGAAAGCGCCATGAAGGTAAGGGGACCTGGCCGGCTATGCACCCCCCCTAAAGCTGCACCTGGGGTGGATGCTCCCCCCTCCCCCCCCCACTGGTACGCCACTGCTTCCAGGGGAGCAATGCAAACACGTTCCAAAAGTTTCTTAGATAAACAGCTTCACACCTCTTCCCAGAAACAATTTTTTTGTATTTTCTTAAACACTACACTTTCATGTTCTCTTGCTGACTTAATATTATTAGCCATTGTGTTGTCATAAAATTATTCCCGTACATTATTCAATGACATGGGATATTTATCAGGCCAACCAATAAAAAATAAATCAATAAGTACAGAGCAAAAATAAGATGTTTAATTTTACAAATCAAGACACAAGAACATTCTATTCAAATTCTAGTGTTAAGTTAGTAGCAGCAATTCAAACTCACTCTTTTGCCAGACATTGTAGGAAGTAACACAAAACCCTGCAAAGCAGACACTTAGGGGCTTACCATATCACACAAAGCATCAACTCCAAGTTCTCAAACTGCAGCTATCCCACCTATGAAAATTCAGCAGTGCAAATATTCTACAATAAGAACATGCCACCTTTTAGGAAAAGTGAACTAACCTGATTGTTCCAGTTTCCTACACAGTTCAAGTTTCAAGTTTATTAGGATTTGATATACCGCTTATCAAGGTTATCTAAGCGGTTTTTACAATCAGGTACTCAAGCATTTTCCCTACATTTTCCCTACAGAACCTACATTTTAACAGAATCTCTCATCTCAGTGACACATGAAAAATACAGACCATCATCTATAGATTATTAACACATACACACACACACACACACACCCCTTTTATAAAGCTGCGCTGCTGAGCAGCGTGAGCTAAATGCCATGTCACCCATTCTATTCCTATGAGCGGTTCAGCATTTAGCTCATGCTGCTCTATAAAAAAGGGGAGGGGAGGGTGACAACAAATTAAAAATGAATATGCAGACATAAATTTCAGGGCAAGTCTGTAATGTATGTGTTCACAGTTAAGTGGTGATTATGTGCATATTTCATTAGAATAAAAGCATAAACAAGAGGATGTATGCACATCTACATGAAAATGCCATAATTTCACCTGTAAATATGCACATATTTAAGTGCTAGACATACCCAGGTGTGAATTCAGGGCAGAACATGGGTAGGACTCGCATGTGCATAACTTCCAGAATACTGTGAGCACTTACTCCAGCTCTATGGCAGGCATAAGTGTTTGTATCTAACATATTGTATAAGCATATTTTATAATGGTTACACCAGCATTCTAAAAAGAAAGTAGGCACTTTCATTCCTTTATAGAATAAGATCTTATCAGGGGAGCCTTCTGGGTGCTTATATATAGGTGCTCAGTTACAGAACTGTCCCACACAAAATGTACTTTTATATAACATGTTCACACATAAATCTCCAGATTCTATAAATGGTGCACTATTCTGAGATGTGTACGTAACTAACCCCCCTCTCCAAAACTGTAGCATGGTTTTTAGCACTGGCCGTGGTGGTAACAGCTGTGATGCTCAAAGGAGCTGTTACCGCTGCCGCCGGCACTAAAAACTGTACTACAGTTTTGTAAAATATTTTTATCCTGCCATTCTAGGTAAAAATGAATATATATACTGTACAATAAAATAAGCTCTTATAAAATTACCTCCACCCCCTTTTTACAAAACCGAGCAAGAGGGTTTTCTTGCCGGCCAGCACGCTGATTGCTCTGTGCTGCTCCAATGGTCATAAAGTTCCCTTGAGTGTTGGAGCAGTGCAAAGCATTCAGCGTGTCATCTGGTGCTAAAAACCTCTTGCATGGTTTTGTAAAAGGGGGGGTAAATGAAGCCTAAAAATATGCATGGTGCAAGCTAGTGAATATTTGTACAGTATGGGGCTCATTATATTAAAAAAAAAGTTAAAAAAGTGGCCTAAATCGGTACTAGGACGATCAAAAAGGCAGATTGTCCAAGTACCGATAATCAGTGGCGTACCTAGCATATGTGATACCCGGGGCCCATCATTTTTTGACACCCCCCGCAATCTATATGAAAAATATATTTTTTAGTAACAATCCACATATCGCACAACAAGAGTGTACCTAGGAAAAGGCAGCATCTTAAACACTGCAGTGAGCACTAGAACACCAACACATACATTATAAAACTAAACAAGCCAGATCCCGTACAGTCAATTGATCCTGCAGTCAATGCCAACTGAAAACTATGTCCTTTTCATACACACAGAACAGAGATACACCCTCACCCAATATGGAATAATCACAAACTAAAAATAGAAATATGTAGACAAAAGTTAAACTGAACCGCCAAGAAACCAGACTCTGCATACAATGCAACACCACAACACCACAAAAACAGTGACACATGTCCCCTAATACAGTGCAAAATATAAAGACAGTAGATGTAAATTTGAAAAAACTGATACATAACAATCACCACTTTACAAATTAACAAATAAAAATAAAACAAATAATGAGAAATAAGAAAATACCATTTTATTGGACTAATCCATTTTTCAATTAGCTTTCAGAGGCCAAATCTTTCTTCAGAACAGTACAGTGTACTGCTGTTATGCTATTCTGTCCTGAGGAAAGGGGTGTAGTCCAAAAAATTGCCTTATTTCCATTTCCTATTTATAAACTTTTATCAATACAGTTACAATACTACTTGATTCTAAGTAAAGCAACAAAAAAAATCTTTCTACCTTTTGTCATTTCTGCTTTAATCATCTTCTCTCTCTTCTTTCTATACAGCGCATGTCCTCTCTCCCTTCCATGCAACATCTGCCTTCTCTTTGCCCCTTCCACCCAGCTTCTGCCCTCTCTCTCTACCCCTTCCATCTACTGCCCACACTCCCTCTGCCCCTTCCATCTACCGTCCACCCTCTCTCTCTTCCATATGGCATCTTCCCTCTTTCTATGTCCCTTCAATAAACTGTATATCCGGGTTCCCTTCTCTCCTTTGCATATGATTAATTTCAGCTTCACCCCCTCTCCATTTTTCTGTCTCCACCCCCTACCCTCTCTTTCTCTTCTCCTTTCCTTCCCACCCCACACCATGGTGTGGTATCTCTATCTCTATCTCCTTCCCTTCCCTCCCCCCATGCCATGGCATCTCTTCCTCCCCCTCCATGGTCTGGTATCTTCTTTCCTTTCCATCCCTCCCATGGACTTGGCATCTCTGGTTCCTCTCCCTTGTCTTCCGTCTCTCTTCTTCCCTCTCTCTCCCCAATTGGGTGCAGCAGCAGCAGCATTTTTCTCACCCCCTTCCCTGTGCAGCATTTCTTTTCCCCCCTTCCCTGTGCAGCAGGAACATCTCTTCCCTGCCCAGCATGTCTGGCCAGTTCCTCTGTTCAAAGCAGCAGGCGTCTACACCTCACACGATCTGCGGCTGCGTTGGAAGCCTTCTCTCTGACATCGTGACGTCAGAGGGAACACTTCTGACGCAGCCGCAGATTGCGTGAGGAGCCAATACCCGCGGCTTTGAGCAGGGGAGCCAGCCAGAAGTGAAACAACCACCGGAGGGAGCACAAGCTGGGACAGACACCACTGTTTACAGAAGGGATGCCCACACTTTTTGGGCATGCGAGTTACTTTTAAAATGACCAAGTCAAAATGATCTACCAATAATAAAATTAAAAAAAAACACAAAGCACACTGTACGGAGAGAAAATTTTAATTTATATTTGGGGGGATTTTCAAAGAGGTCAAGGCAGATGACTCTATGCAATGTCACTTCAGTAACAACTATACAAAAATAGACAAATACCCCCACCCTTTTTACTAAACCACGATAGTGGTTTTTAATGCAGGGAGCTGTGCTGAATGCCCCGCGCTGCTCTCGACACTCATAGGCTCCCTGCGCTAAAAACCACTATTGCGGTTTAGTAAAAGGGGGCCATAGTGCAAAATATAGACAGCAGATATAAATTCTCAAAACGGACACATTTTGATCACTAAATTGAAAATAAAATCATTTTTCCTATCTTTTTGTCTGGTGATTTCATAAGTCTCTGGTCCTTCTTCTGTTCCTCCTTCTTTCTCCTCCTGGCCACCCCTCTTTCTTTCTCTCTCCCCCGGCCCCCTCTTTATTTCTGCCTTTCTTTCTCTCTCCCCCTGACCCCCCTCTTTATTTCTGCCTTTCTTTCTCTCTCCCCCTAGTCCCCCTCTTTATTTTTGCCTTTCTTTCTCTCTCCCCCTGGCCCCCCTCTTTATTTCTGCCTTTCTTTCTCTCTCCCCCTTGCCCCCACAAAGCCATCGTGCTGATTTCTCCACTTCCACGATTCTTTCCTTACCCCCACCTCCAAGCCGGCAGCCAATTTCTCCCTGCTCCTTCCCCGAGCTAGGCCCGACACGTACAAGCATCGGGCCCACAAGATTTCACTTTCGGCATCAGTTCTAATGGGGAGGAAGTTGCTGGCCAGCCAGACAGCGATTGGCTGGCCCAGAACTTACCCTCCGACGTTAGAATTGACGCCGGAGGTGAAGCCTTGTGGGCCCGATGCTTTTTCCCCGCCCACCAGCCCGCCTCATCTTTTGTCTTCACCTATCAGTTGCCGGCTGGCTGGGTTAAGGAATGACGCTGCGGGGGAGCTGGTGCCGGGATGCGGTGGTGAGCAGCAAAATAGAGAAGGTGGCTGGCTGTGCACCCCCTTGGGGCGTTCACCCGGGGCGGACCTCCCACCCGCCCCCCCTTAGTATGCTACTGCCGATAATCAAAGCTGGTTTTAGACGTATCTAAAGCCAGCTTAGGCCTTTACCCTGCCTCTGAATGCCTAGAGTGAAAATAGATGTTTTTAGAGGAGGGAAAGGGCGGGAGGTGGACCGATCTAGACTTAGTTGTACTGCAAGTATAACCAAAAGTCTAACAAGATTGCCCAGTCGGAATTTATACATTTTGACTTAGACCAAGTGAAAACAGGTATAAGTACCAAATAGGGGCCGCTAAGCTGATTGCGACTGCCGCGATCAGCTCAGCAGCCCTGGCAACCTGCTCCCCCCCACCCCCCGCAACGATCGCTGCTGAAGAGATGCCTAATTTTTTCTGCCACAATTGTGATCCCCTACCAAACTGCTGCGAATCGGCAGGAAAGATACCCAATCTCTCCTGCCAGCACCCCCCCAACAAACCCAATACTGGCAGGAGGGATTCCAAGCCCTCCTGCCATAGACGCACCCCTGAACCCCCACCCCCGTGAATACCGGCAGGAGGGATCCCAAGCCCTCCTGCCAAAGATGACCAAACCCCCAAATTCTCCCCCACTACCCCAATACCCAAGACTTTCCTACTAACCTGTATGTTGGATGGACGGACGGGTCCTCAGTCTGGCCAGCAGGCCTGCCATCCTCAGAATGGCGGGCCTGCCCCTTCCCAGTGCATGGGATGGAATTGGTCCATGTGCCTAAGGCCCCACCCATAGGAGGGACCTCAGGCAACTGGGCCAATTCCAGTTGGCCCAGTTGCCTAAAGCCACCTAAGGGTGGGCCTTAGACGCCTGGGCTAATCAGGCCCTAGGCCCCTCCACAGTGCATCGCACAATGCATAGGGAAGGGGCAGGCCCGCCATTCCAAGGATGGTGGGCCTTCAGCCAGCCAGAACAGGGACCCGTCTGGCTGGCTAACATACAGGTTAGTGGGGGAGTCCGGGAGAGTGGGGATGTCAGGGTAGTGGGGGTGCATTCAGGGGGGTTCGCAGGGGTGGAGGCATCTTCAGCAGGAGGGTTTTGCATCCCTCCTGCCGGTATTCGTTGGGGGGTGTTGGGGTGCACCTTTGGCAAGAGAGATTGGGTATCTCTCCTGCCGGTTCGTAGCAGTTATGGGGGGGGGGAATCGCGATCGTGGCAGGAGAGATTAGGCATCTCTCCTGCTGCGATAGTTGCGGTAGGGGAGGGGGGGTGATTCTGTAACCGGTGTTGTTTTTGACAGATTCCAGTTACAGAATCCTGTTTTTAGGTAAAGGACTGGCCCTTCCTTCGCCTAAAAGGTCTTGTTTTGGGCGTTTGGGACTTGGGCGATTTTTGGGTTGGGAATGTATTTTAAGGTTAGACGTAGTGGTGGTTTGGGCGATTAAACTGCTGAATGTAGAGGTAGGCCATTCTAAAAAAAAAACCTCATTTGGGATGTTTTTTTTGAGAATGGACATTTCCCTGCTGCTACTTTCAGCGTTTAGGGACTTAGGCCAAAAGAGGTCTTAGACTTTTTTGATTATGCCCCTGCACGCATTCTCAGAAGTGGAGTTTGGGTGGACCATGGGCTGAGTCATTATTTATATACCTATGCATGTATTGTAAATGTAAACATTTACACCTGCACCTATAATCTAGGCACGATTCCTGTGGGATTTGTGCTAGTATTTTTGAATGATAAAAGATGCTTATTTTCATAAAATAGGCTCAAAATAGTTGTCTTCCTGCCCAACTGTCTTAAGCACCCTATTATAAATTACCTGTGGAACACTGAAGTAAGAGAAACAGACATGCATTTCCTCCCTACAGAACAAAATATAAGGAAATAAACAAAGCTGACTAATTTATTTGTCACAAATCTAGAAAAAAAGGTGTTATTTTTCATCTTCTAGGCCTTCTTTTACTAAGCCAAGGTAGAAGTTTCTACCGTGGCCCAGAGCTCTAAATGCTCTGACACTGCTCCGACACTCTTAGGAATTCTATGAGTGTCAGAGCAGCATCTACTACTACTACTACTACTATTAATTATTTCTATAGCACTACCAGATGCACTCAGCGCTGCACAGTCACAAAGAGTAAGAAAACAGTCCCTGATCAAAAGAGCTTACAATGTAAACAGGCAAGATAGACAAACATGATGTCATGGATACAGTTAAGGGGAACAGTTAATCAGCAGGCTGGGTTGGAGGGCAGAAAAGTAGGGTTAAGGATTAAAAGCTATATCAAAAAGCATTAAAACATTTAGTGTTCCGGGCCATGGTAGAAAACTCTACCACAGTTTAGTAAAAGGGAGGATTATTGTTGATCATGTTATTTTTTTCCAGTTATATTGGTCCTTATCTCTCTTTACCATGTCCTATTGTTGTTTATTTTTTAAAATTTGGCTATTTCTCAGTCTCCATGACTCTTTTTGGTTTCTTTCACACATTCAGTGTAATAAAATATTTTAGCCTGTACTAGAAATTTTAATGCATGAATATTGATTGTACTCATTTTAATTCACAGGTTAATACACATTAAATCCATTCAGCATGTGTTAAAATTTCTGAAGCAGTGTAATGAACTAAAGGCACACTAATGAAGGCACATCCCTATCAGGAACTCATTTCCAATTTCTCATTCTTTAATCTCCTTAAGTTCTTCTTTTTCCTCCCCTATATCTTGTATATTTGACACCATTGTTCAGTTTCATCTTTTTCACTATTTCTCTTATTTGCCTATACCTATAGAGCTAGATTGTAGTCCTCCTTTTCCCCTTTCAGCTCTCACTTTTTACCCACTGACTAGCTTTCAACTTCCTATGCTTACTTCCATAATTCACTCATTCCCATCTGTCTCTCATTCTTTTGCCAGCCTATTTCCCATCTCTCATCCATTTCCATTCCCTAGCCTCATCTAGCTTGCTCTGCCTCTCATCCCCTCATTAACTTCAACTCCTTCCCTGTCATTCATCCCTTCATTAGCTCCAGTCTTTTTTCTTTTTTTTTTTATATTTTACCCCCATTCCCACTTTTTACATTTTACCCTCACTCCCACTTTTACCTTCCCATTTTTATCCTCCTTCATAGATCTGTCCCATTTCTCTATCTTTCACCTTCTACATAGCCCTCTACCTCTTTCTGCCCTTCCATCCACTGCACCTGCATCTTCCCAAACTCCCTTCTCCCTTTTCCGCACCTAGCCATCTTTTTCCTTCTATAATATTAATTTGCCCAGCCTTTACTGCAAAATCTGTCCCTCTGCCTCTCCTTCTCTTCTTTCTTCTGTATCTACTCTTCCTTCACCTCTCTTCCTACAGTATCTTCAACGTCCTTTTACCTTTTCACTTCTCTGGCATCAGCTCCCTTCTCCCATTCCCACTCTATGCACCCTCCCCCCCCCCCCATTATCCATCTGCTACATCAACTCCCTTCAACAGCATCTTCTATCCCCTTCCTCCCATCTTTACCCCCCCCCCTTCTCATTCTCTCATCCCTATCTCACATGTCAGTCCCAAGCCTCCTATGCCCTGTATGCCCTTTTCCTAGCATCTTCCTCCTCCTCCCACTACCAGCATGTGCCATCAATCCCAAGCTCCTTCTTCCACCCCCAACTCATCAAATGCTAGATTCAGCCCCCAGCCTTCTCCCAGACCTAGCCTCATCTGCCCAAATGCCTCAATTACTGAAAAATGGTGGGAACTTGTTCCTTCACTCCTACTATATTGCTCATCTTCAGCCAGCTCTACTGCTATCACACATGATCAATGTGAAATGTGATAGCAGGTACTTCCTTTATCTTATAAGAAACAAAAAAGTACCTGTTCTCACATGTCAAACCACTTGAAGACAGGCAGAGTGGGGGGAGCAGGGATAAGCTCCTGCCATTCAAACAACTAAGAATTTTGGTTAGGTAAAGGCTCGGGTGGCCAACCTTGTTTTTAATGCCATATAGCTGCCCCCATTAGTGAGAAATATTTTCAAAATCTAGCAATATCCACATAGTGAAAAGTATGCAGATACAAGTGCAGATACAGTTTTAGCTCCATTCTACATGAACTGAACTAAAGTTTAATTTCTTCTCTGACTGGAATAATATTTTATTTTGATTCCTTCTGAGTTTATTATATCTGCTAATTTATGCAAATTACTTGTGCTAGTTACTTTCTTATGCTAACTTATTATACTTTTTCCCTTTCTGCCTTTTTTTGTAATGTTTTATTTTATTTTTCTTTCCTTTAATATACAGTTCTTCATTTAACTTCTTAGGCACTTTAGCTAAAACTGTGATCTAATTTTATTGTTCATTTTTTCTTCTTCTGTGTTGTATTCTGTAATCGCATCAAACCAAAAGAGACTTTGTTTTCTTTTATCTGGCAGTTTGGGTTAGGGCACAGGAGGAGGCATATGGCCCTGACTCGCTGCAGTCTGCTTCGGGCACAGGAAGGGACATTGCTGCATTTCCCAGGGTTGGCCACAAGTATCCAGGGTTTGGGGTCGAATTTGGCAGTGATTTAGGCTTGGCTGTGGTGCACGGGAGTTGTTCACTCGGCTCAACATTTTGTTGGCGAGCTCTGTGCCATTGTTGTCCAGCAGGCAGCATGGCAGTGATTGCATTGCAAGATGCGAGGCACAGTGGGAGTGGTTTCGGTTTGTTTGGTTTTTTTGTAGTATGCAGTGCTGAGTCCTGTCTATATAGATTTCTTTGTATCTAGCTGTGGCATTCGGGATCCCATTGGCAGGTGACAAAATGGAAGGACCTTCCACCTCATTGGTATTATTGGGGATTGAGTTGAACTCCAGTTGCATGCACTAGCAATTGCCAGTTGAAAAGGTTTTGCTATTAGGAGTGCATGTCTGAAGAAGAAATTATGTTTAAATGTGATTCAGTCTTTAGTGGGGCATTTTAATTTTGTGGCTCTTGTCATTCATATGGGCATGGCTTTTTCTCAGTGGGTTGCTTTGCTATCAGCGGATTTCTAGCGCCCACACTTCAAGGTGCGCTTGACATGGGCTGTGAAGGAAGATTTGAGATTTTGATTGTCGTTTTTGGAGCCCTTTAACAGAGTATGTTTATGGCAGCAGCCTGCAGTGCAATCGATGGATCTGAAATTGTTTAAGGATGCCTAAGGAGGGCTGGGTTTTGGATTGTATTTTGGAGGGCAGTGGTATGTACAGCCGTTGCCTGAGTGGTGGTGGGCTAGAGGATGGTGTACCAATGTGACAATGTTGGAATTGTTTCCAGTGTGAGTTGCTTTATGGATCTGGGGGCCTCGTCTACAGAATCGGCGAGTGATACTATTTTATGACAACGCAGCTGTAGTACATGCTCTTAACCAGTAATCTTCCAAGTGTCCTTTGTTACTCTAATTGTTGAGATTAGTAATGCTGTATTGTCTCCACTTAAATACTTTCTTAGTGCATAATTTGATCTAGAGGGGCATAATCAAAAGAAACGTCTAAGTCCATTTGGGGCCTAAGTCACAAGTTGCCTAAAGTCGGACAAAAGTCGGACATGGGAAAAGGTCCATTTTCAAAAAATACGTCCAACATATTTTTTTTTTTCCGAAAATCATCTTATTGTACATCCAGCTGTCTGATCGTCCAGACCGCTAAGTCATCCATCTTTATATCCCATTTTCATCCATAAATTCATCCAAGTCACAAACACCTAAAAAAAAGACCTTTTGGGTGCAGGAGGAGCCAGAAAAATGATGGACTGGACACCCAGACATGGTACCAGAGTAGTGGGGTAACTTACAGGGCACTGCTGCAAACTTCATAAAAAGGGTCCCACATACACATCTCACTACAGCTCCCTTATAGGTCATGGTGAGCCCCCCAAAACACCCCCAGAATCTAGACCCACCTGTCTACCATCCCAATAGCCCTTATGGCTGCAGGAGCCACTTATATGGCAGTACAAAAGGGTTAGGGTTTTTTTGGGGGTCCACATTTTTCACCATGAATGCAGTTATTAGAGTGGCTTATGGGCCTGGGTCCTCCTCTCCATGGTTCACTAACCCACTCCCAAGACCACTTAAGCCATCTCTAGGCAGCTCTACTAGGCTTTCCTATGCCAGGCTGCCAGGTGCTGATGTTCTGGAGGCAGATATGTAAAGTTGTTATTACGATTTTTAAGGGGGTGGGGGGGGGGTCAGTGATCACTGGGGCAGTGTGTGTGGGGTCGGTACTTTGTGTCTGCAGTGCTTATCTGGTCACTTTGGATACCTTTTGTGACTTAGACCTGGTTTTAGATGGCTTAAGTCACAACATCCACGTTCCGTCTAGGCAATGTTGTAAAACTTTTGGTTATACATGCAGTACGACTAAGTCTAGGACGGCCCACGTCCTGCCCAAATCCCACCCTCAACACTCCTCCTGACACGCTCCTTTTAGCTCTGGTCGTTCAGCAGCATTGTGAAGGCCTAGGTCATTTTTAAATACATCTAAAACCCGGTTCGATTATTGGCACTTGGAAGACTTGTCTTTTAGATCATCCAAGTGCCAATAGACGTTTTTCTGTTTCGATTATGAGCCCCTAAGTGTATGAAAATAGCTCCTATAAAATTACATGAGCATATATACGCCCCAAAAATAGGTGTATAGAAAGAGAGCATTTACTTTTACATGATACGCATGTAAGCATTCCTTGGGTATGGCTTGAGTTGAGCAGAGATGAAATTGCAATGTACACACAGGTATTACAGTATAAGAAATGTTTAAAGGAGGGCAATTTCATAAAGTGGTACCTACTTTTAGTCATCTAAAACACTCCTATAGTAATCTATTCTATAAAGAAATTAGGCACCTATATTTCTTTATAGAATACTGGTGTTATATACCATGAAGGTGTCCATATTCTAGGTGTGAACACTTATACTGGTGTAAATGCTTGCACCTAGTTCAGGAAAGAATGCATGCGAATTATAGTATTCTATAATCTGCATATATAATGATGTGCTCCACCCATGCTCTGCCTATATGAATGGCCATCCATAAACTACATGCTATAAGTGCATGCTTCCAGAATTGTGCTTAGCCATTATGCTAGCAATTTACATGCATATGTGTCAGTATTTGCACTTAAATGACTACAATAGCAGCATTTACACACATTCTGCCACCTAACTTTTGCTGGCTTTTATTAAAGCGCAGTACAAGTTTCTACCGTGGGCCAACGAGGTAAATGCTCCAATGCTCATAGAATTCCTATGAGCGTTGGAGCATTCACCTCACTGGCCCAAGATAGAAACTTCTACTGTGGTTTAGTAAAAGGAGCCCTTTATGTGGCTTCTTATAGATTTATTCAAGAGCATTTGTGTACTATTAGCGCTGGTTCTGGATTCCTATTTTGTAAAGGCAAACAGGTGTATTTTTTAACTTTCCACACAAGTGTCCTGTCATAAACTTAGCCTTAAGTGTGTGCAAGTTTATCAATGTATAAGGAAGGAAATTTTGTAAAAGCTCACCACATAAATGGCTTTGAAAATTACCCTCCCTAACAGGTAGCTCAAACAATTTTCAGTCAATGCACAAAGTAGAAAATCACTTATATCATACACATGTAAATTAAAACAGGGTGGGAAAGAGAATTTTTAAAATGTATAAACAAACTGACAATATTATTGAATGAAAATCTGGTAAATTTTCTCTCTTTTTTTGGGTGGAATGGAATTTACCATTATAGTAGCATAATTTTTACCCTTCCCCTAGAGAAGTATCTCCCTCCTACTTCTCACCAGCAGAAAAAAGCACTAAAAGTAATTATCATGTGCCTAGGGCTATATGAGATATAAATCTGGCCCTGAAAGCTAAGATATATCTCTTGTACTTGGACCTTCCATCTACAATGTAAGTGTACTGACACTGTAGTACTACAACACAATAGCCAGGTATCAATTATACCACAAAAACTGCAGCTCAGCATGCCAAACTTCAACAGACAGGCATAATTGCATCTAAAGCCGTGATGTTTCAAAATTCATAATAAATTATTTGTCGCATTATGTACAAAAGTACCAAATTATTCCTAAATACTGAGCTATTACCATATCAATAGCACACACTCACATAAACAGCCATGCACTGAACGACAGAGCACTTACTATGAACCGTTTCCCCTCCCCTTTAAAAATGCAATGCTAGAATGATTATACAGTAAAAACAAATAGCTAAAATCAGATGAAGCATGAGTTCAGATTTTCAGATTAAACTAAAAACAAGCAGTGCAGGTCTGAGAGTGCAATTAAAAAAAAATGTGGATAATTGATCTCATTTCCAAAACAGGTCTGACACAGAAAAGATGGTAAGAAATGCTTCTGAAAATAAGGTTTAAGATGTTAAGCATGAAATAGTCTCTCTCTCTTTCTTTCTCAGCATTATGATTTGAAATTGGAATTTCTGGTTGTAGAACTGCTGCCTGCTAATCTTCACATTCCTAAAAACATTTATATATCGTATAACTCCAATGCACACACCTTGTTTTTTTTATGCAAAACAGGTCCTTCACATTAGTCTCCTCTCATTAAGTGAGGAAACACCATTATTAGATAAATTACAAAACACTCAAATAAAAAGATCCAGCTAACTAGATTTAAATTTTGGCACACCACTTTAATCCTGAAAAGGATACAGATTTGAAAGTAATATATTTTTAAAAAGTGCAATTTCCATATTAAGATTTATGCTTTGATGAAAAAACCTATTTTGAGAGATAAACAAGAGTTATTCTTTTCTGTTGTAGACCAATGGCTTGAATACGATTAAGCAAAGTATGGCTTGGCTCCTCTGATGTACAGACATAGTACAATTTCCCTGGGCAAAATGGCTTTTATGCAAATAAATGCTGCATTGCCTTCTGATCTCTTTTACCATCATACTGGGACAATGACAGTTCAATAATTGGAACTACACATATCTGGTATATTTGATTTCAAAATTGGAATGCTGGTACAGAGTAATGAAAGTGAAAAGAATGGGAGTCTGTGTTAATACCAGACCAAAGTATCATTTTATGCTGAATAAACTATCAGGAATATAGTGGCTTGTGCTGCTGATCCATTTTGACTTCTGTCCCTCATTTTTTCCCCAAATTTCTTTTCTGTAACAAGTGGTGCTGTCATCCATAGCATAGATAATGAGAAAATCTGAGCAATGTTCCTTAGGGGAATGCTGTGCTAAAAGTTACCCAAGGACCAGGTCCCTCTGGTATCCCTTCCCTCGTGAGAGACAAGAAATGCATTCATTGATGCCCCTTCCCCCCAAGAAGATTAAACATCCAAATAGGCAAACAGGGAATCAAAATGAGCTATTCTGTTTTGCTGGTAAGCGAATCAGAAAAAGCTGGAGTAATTAAACAAGGCATTGCCTCTAGCTTTGAGCAAAAAAAGCACTGGACACCTCACTTTAAGGAAAAAATAGCCACAGGAATATCCAGACTTAGCTAAGGAATAGGTTCTGCAAAATGTTAGCATCCTATGAAGGAAAATGCAAACTGGCAACAGCAACCAGCTGACCATGAAAAATTCTTGGCCCTAAGTGACCCAGGAATACACCATAAATCTAGCCTGTAAAACATACTAAAAGCCTTGCTTGTTCTATTATTTCACTAAGTGTTGTTTTACATTTGCAATTACTGTATTTCATTTTATTGAGCACTTTCCAAACTGACTCATGCTCACTAGTGGACAAGACAAAGCTACAAAGTGTTCTCCTTTTTAAACTAAGTTTTAATGCTCTTGAAGCACCCCTGTTCTTTTTATGGGCAGTGAATTTATACAGACAGCAAAATTGTTTTGAGAACTAGGGCTATAAGCATGATGGGGTGGGAGAGATGGCAAAGAGAAAAAGGGTTTACAGAAGACTGCAAAACCAGAATGCAAAAAAGTTCTTCAGTAGGCATAACAATTAAAAGGAAAGAAAAAAAAACCACCAAGCCTGTATGATATGTCGTTAGTTCAGAAGTTAGTATTCATGGGGGTAAAATGTTGAAGTGCTGATTTTGTAAGTCATATTTAATATTCACTGGCTACAAAATTAGAAATCCTCCCTCATAATCTTTTCTGTCTTATCACATTGTGATTACTGCACTATAACTGAATCAGACAGGCATGGCTCAGACTAGTGAAGATACAAAGCAGAGTTAACTAAGGAAAAACATTCAGTCCCAGCTAGTTTAGGACTTTCAACATTCCAGAAAGCTCTACCGTGAACCGTAAGATAGGTATTTTAATTCTCAAGGATATTACAAAATAACATTTCTATGGCTTTTTTAAGGTTCAAGGTTAAAAAAAAAAAAAAAAAAAAAAGCCACAAAATGAATACAACTTTGTTTGTTTCTTGAATTATCATTAAAAATAGACATAGAGGTATTCTGTTTAGTAAGCCCATAGCCCATATGGAAAGGCCATCAATACTTTGTACGTCTGGGTGCTCTGCCAAACTTTCATATCCCACATGCCTTCTACCCTAAAACATAAAAGCAGAGGTGTTGTCCTGGACAAATAAAGAAATCAGTTTTACTAGCATTGGTCTTCTGTGAAAACTGCCCCAGATCCTGCCAAAGACATTACCAGCCCATCTGTAAAACAGATTTTCATTAAAATTGATCAGCTTAAGGTTAAGCAGCTAGGCAGATGATGCTTCTTAGCTAACCTTTAACCTTCAGCCTTTAGAGATTGGAATTAGGCCATTCTCCTGTTTTGTGCTTCACTTGGTGCTGGGGAATGTGTGAGGAACAAGGTGATCTGCTCAGACTGTGCGGGGCAATTCACAGGAGTAACTGTTTTATAAATCAATATGTTGTCAATGAAAGGAAAGCACACCTGAATATCTGACTCTGCTAACTGGTGCTTTTCAATTTCCAGTAAGCTCTAAGCAGACACATAAAGCAATCAGCACATAAGAAATGGGAAGTAAATATTGCATTAAAAATTATGGTTTCCACGTACCACATCCTGCCATTGTGATTGCCTCTGACGTAAAGAGAATCCTTTTACTTTATGAATTAAATGAATATGGCTGTTATTTTATATATCCAATTTGCTATACTGTACTCCCAAGGGAGCTCAGAACGGTTTATATGAATTTATTCAGATACGTAAACATTTTTCCCTGCCTGTCCTGGTGGGCTCACAATCCAGCTAATGTACTTGGGGCTATGAGGGATTAAGTGTCTTGTCCAGGGTCACAAGGAGCAGCGTGGGTTTGAACCCACAACCTCAGGGTGCTGAGGCTGTAGCTTTAACCACTGCACCACGCTCTTGTTTTAGGTAAATTAAATATATGTAAAAATATAGGATAGTACACAAGGTGCGGGGATTTGGTTTTTAAAGTATTTTATATTTGTAGGTGTAAAATGCTTTTAAAGGTGTGGTAAGTCACACTATTGCTAACACAGGGGCTCTTTTACTAAGGCATGCTAGCTGATTTAGCACGTGCTAAATGCTAACACGTCCATAGAATATAATGGACGTGTTAGCATTCAGTGCACGCTAATATTTAACACGCGTTAAATCGGCTAGCGCACCTTAGTAAAAGACACCAACAGTTTACTGTCCATGTTGAAAACTGTGGCCCCAATGAGTAGATTATTCTTTTGTAGTGAATCAGCCTTTGATGAGCTTTTAAATAGTAGCAAATTTACTCTGGCTTTTATCATACAGCGGTAGAGAGTTTTACCACGGGCCAGCGAAGTAAATGCTCTGACGCTCATTCAATTCCTATGAGTGTCAGAGCATTTCCCTCGCCCTTCAACAGCACATTCTGCAAACATGGGGCCTTTGTTTACAAAGGTGTGGAGGAGTGGCCTAATGATTAGAGCTGCTGCCTTGGCACCCTGAGGCGGTGAGTTTGATTTTCACTGCAGCTCCTTGTGACTCTGAGCAAGCCACTTAACACTTCCTTGCCCCAGGTACAAAATAGGTAACTGTCTAAAATATGTAAACCACTTTGATTGTAACCACACAGAAAAAGCTGTAAATCAAGTCTCATCCCCTTTACTGTTTCCACTGGTTCATCACCAAAGGAACCCTCTTATTCAGAGTGTCATAAATAAGTAACATTGCTATTCATATATGCATTATCAGGATATTTTATTATGGAAAGCACACAGCAACAACAAGCAGCAGAATTCCTATTTTAGCTGTGCTTTCTGAACTTGCACAGAGTATAGCTTCCTCTTCCTCCTACAGAATGGCAATGCTCTTTGTTGCTATGGAGCCTTTGTGTATTTACTTGGTGGGTTGCTGAATGATTCTTGATGCATTTGGCTAAAGGATTCACAGCTCCTCTGTAGTTTACATGTTCTAATACTGAGATTCAGCATTCCAAATGTAACTCTGCTAGACTTTCATTTAGCCTGAGCTGAGCTCACTTGGATAAAACTGCCTTTGTTCTGGTTCTTAGTGGTCACATTGCTATCACAATTTGGATGCTATATTATAGGAACACCTTAAATATATCTTATTATGTACTTATTTAAGGGGGGGAAAAAAAGCAGCAAACCGGGTGTTTGGGTTTAATGTCTCAATGTGCCTAGTCTAAAGGTGACATCTGGATATAGATTCAAACCCTTCAGCTTTGGCAACAATGCTCTGTTTATAGATAGCCCAGACATGTAAAATTTTGAAGAATGTAGTCCCCATCCCCCTCCTCCCATCACCACCAAAATCAAATGTCCTTTGTTCAATAAATAAACAGGCATAAAGTACAAACATTACCACCACATAATATAACTCTTTTTGGAACACCATCTTAATAAGGCATAATATCATTTCAGTAATGACTCTACAAAGTCAAATGGATTTTTAACCCCCTGTTTCCTTGTGCTCATGTTGCTGAGCTATATTCTGGGCTAGTGAAAGGAAAGCATTAGGGCAGCTTCCAGAATGTAAATATGCATTATAAATATTTTCAATGGCATCCCTTGGATATATGCCCATGACCACTGGCATAAAAAAAGTTCATTTATATCCTCTAAAATCTTTTCATACATTAATTACCAGAGTAATAAAAGAATAAAAACTAACATAAGCAAATGATTCAAGATTTTATAAGACAGAAATCTCAAAAAACCTGCCATTCTACAAATATGTTAAGTTATACTGAAGCTTTTCAACTTTTCACACTGACTAGATAGATGCAGAACTGTGCAATTAGCATTTGGCATCTATGCTGAATAATTCAGCATTATATTTTATAAAATGCATATGAGCAGATTTATCCACCAAGGTCCCTCTTAACTAAGGATCTTTGCCAAAAGCAAAATATGGGACAGAAAGCCAAGTGAATAGGGCTGCTGGTGTACTATTACAATTACTATTGTCTGCACCATAATATCCATTATGCTATAAATCTGATTACAGAGTATTTACTTTGAATATGTTGATTCAGAACTACCACTTAAAAGAAAAAGATAGCAAACATTAACAACCATTTGCAAAATCTAGATAATCAAAGTATGATTATATAGCTTCCAGCCAAGCTAGAAATACTTAGGATTCTTTTTTAAAAAATATCTTTCTTTGCCCAAAATGTTAATTTATTTAAAGAAATGGGAGGGCTAATTACCAGCTGGCTCCTAGTAGTTTAGTTATCACGGATTTCAAATATAAATCAATAGCACTAACAATGGATTTTCTAATCGTGTCTGGGACAAGATACAGTGACTAATGGTTCTTAATATTTTCTGAATTCTTAATATCCTCTAGACAAAAGAAGTTTTTAATAAGTTACGAAATTATTCATCATGGAAATGAATATGTTACATTTTATAGAAGAACCAGGACAATCAAACCAATCCAGTAAATACAGAGCAGACGATAAATTACCTAGTAATTAGTGCTTAGAAAAAAATGTCATGACAAGTTCTGTAATATATGGTGTTCCTCACTCCCACATATTCATTACTTCTGTATAGCCTTTTCCATTAAAGATAACAATATCTTTGCTGTTCTACAAATACACTTATCTACACCACACCCTTAAATGTTTATGGAAAGTAATTACAAACTTGAAATATAGGCAGACAAAAGGATGATGGTATTTACTTCTGAACACTCTCACTAATAACATACTCTGAGTATATATGTGTTTGCAATAGACAAATGAGAGAAAACAGTTATATTTTGATCAGTTGTGTCTGTCAACAGATCTACATGCCAAAAGAGTGTTTGTTTTGTTTTTGTTTTTTTCTGATCATCATTAAGTTTGTTTGAATATGAATATTCTGGCTTCTTTTTCATCTGCTGCTTCAGCAGGTATAAGATATATGTAGTGTGGGTTTTTATCTGCCTGCAGACAAATAAGGTTGGCAAATGAAATTAAATATTTGCATAAAATGACTATTAAAAATACTACAGTAGATGTAACCAACATTTTCATACAGAGGGTATGAAAGGTGTTCCACTTAAAAAGTTAATAATGTATTTGAAATGGGAAAAAAATTTCTTTGGTAACTTGGCAAACTAGGCTAGCTTTACTATAATACTACTTTATTTAGGAAATGATAGTTGGAAGGCTTGCACTATAGTCTTATTCAAATGTTTGGGTCTATGTTTGATAAACAAATGTGTATACCCATCAGGACTGAAACAGTTACCTTTCTTTCTGTGTGCAAACTGAAAGTGATGTCACTTGCTTACCTTATATAGTTTCAGGGCTGACTCATGCCTGTGATTGGTCGTGTGTAAGCGCAATTTATCCACGCTGTTGGTGTAGTAGTCACAAGCATTACATTTCAGGTGAACCGGGTTGCCAATGGCGATGCACTTCAGCCTCCACTCGTTGGTTTTGCCTCCTTCCTTGATGTGAGCTACCAGCTGATATTTCTGCATGTGTTTGTCAGTCTTGCAGTGAAGCTGGAAGTTAGCTTTCAGCTGAGTGTTGTAGTTACAGAGCTTGCACTGGTAGATGTCTCCAATTACAGCCCTCCACTCCTCTTCAGGGAGAGAGCGCTCGCTGCTCACATGCACATTTAGGGCCTCCAGGCTGTCAGAAGTGAATTTGTTGCAAACAGCACACTGGAATAGTTTCAATGCTGGGTCACTGATATAAGGTGACAGCTCTCCTGCAGTAAGGAGGGACAGGTCATCACCCATTAGCTGACCACTGGCAAGCCGGATTTCGGGCGGTAGATCATTATTTACTACAGAAAAAAAAAATTAAAACAGAAAAGTAGAGACCAGGAAGCACAGCACACATAAAGGAATTTGAAAAATAAAACCTTGACAAGGAGTTTGCTTTCTCTAGAGCTTAAGCTATAAAAAGCTATAATAGGATTGAATCAGGATCAATTACAATCATCCCTTTCAACTTCTAAATTCCCTCATCAGATAGCTTTAATTATTCCTACTGGGCATGATGTCACCCTGGAATTTGTATTTTCAAAGGCATGATGGATGATCAATAAAATAACAAAACAGCTATGCTTTTAAAGTCTAGATTAATTTATACAGTGCTAATTGTGATTTTGTTACATGCTATTGAAAATAAGTTTACAAAATATGTGCACACAAGTGAATGTTTTCAAGACATTACGATATATGTATACATATTAATCCAAACTTTTTGGTCAACTGCTAAATTCAGACATGCAATTTAAAAGTACAATATTTCACTGCAAACTTTCCTGTCAAAATCCAAAGTTTAGTTTAATATTAGGTAAATGAACTATATATATATTTAAAAAAAAAAAAAGGGCTTTTAAAAAATATCTCTGTTACAAAATTTTAATTATCAATTATAGGTTATCAAAGTGAGAGGGCAAATAATACACATAGGGGATAATTCTATAAATGGTCGGCACCTAGAAAAATGGTACTAGCTGTGTGTCAATCACACTTAGGTGCTGTTTACAGAATTGTGGCTAGTGACGCCTATGTAAAAACTTAGGTGCCTGAAATGTAGGCCAGGGTTTTAAAGGCCTAAATTTCAGGTGTTTAAATTTTGAAAGATCACCCTTAGCGGCACCTAAGTCATCTCTGTTCATAGAAATGCCCACTTAGGCATTAGACACTGCTAAGCACCATGCAATAGGTGCCTATGTTTTATAGAATCGAATAGGTGCCTATTGCCCAATTATTGAGGCTATTAAGGGGATTTTGCCAATTAAATTAGGCGCCTAAGCCTCTTTATCTTTAGGTGCCCTTTAAACAATCAGCCCCATAGGGCTCGTCCATGTGACTAACATTTGGGCACAAGCATTTATGCCAATGAAAACCAGGTCTAAATGCCTACATCTAAGCTGTATGCAGATCAGGCATAATCTATAAGTGTGCCTAACTTTTAGGAATGCCCATAACTCTCCCATGCTCCTTTCCTGGCCACACCCCATTTTGAGATCTACACATTAGAATTTACATGAACTTTATAGAATATGCTTATAAAATTGTGTGCATAAATTCCAATTAGTGCAAATAATTGCTTGTTAACAGGCAATTAAAGGCACTGATTTGGCTTGCTGAACAATTAAGTTGCACGCACAAATCGGCAATGTGCACAGATATGCACTTGCAATTTTGGCTACTATATATAGAATCCGGTTCTAAATGTATGAAAAAAGAATGAAGTAGATCATGGGGTCCTTTTATTTAGATGTCCTAATGGATTTAGTGTGTGCTAATGAAGTAGCATGTGTGCAGAGCATAGGTATAGAATGAACTGCATGGCTTTAGCGCAGGGGTAGGGAACTCCGATCCTCGAGAGCCGTATTCCAGTTGGATTTTCAGGATTTCCCCAATGAATATGCATGAGATCTATTTGCATGCACTGCTTTCAATGCATATTCATTGGGGAAATCCTGAAAACCCGACTGGAATACGGCTCTCGAGGACCGGAGTTCCCTACCCCTGCTTTAGCACATCCTAACCATTAGCATGCACTAAATCCATTAACACACCTTAGTAGAAGGACCCCTTAATTACTGCTGGGCTGTAATACATACAAAAAACACAAACACACTCACACAGACACTTTACTATACTAACCAAGTCCCGGTGCCAGTGCTGCAGCCGTTGCTGGGTCAAGCTGAAATGGATTTATCATCATTTGAGGGTCAGCTGGGTTTTCCAGTTTCATTCCAGTTAGGCCTATGTTCTGGGCTAGGTAGTACTGATAGAGCTCAGCTTCAGCTGGTGCAAGGCCTAAATGCAGGTTGTGCTGGATCTGTTTCATGTTCTGTTGCAAGAGCATCATATTGTGCATGTGCTTTTCACTGGTCATATGGATGCGAAGATTTCTTGCCACATTGGTTTCATAATCACAAACCTCACAACGCCAAGTGGGTTTTTGTTTTGGTTTAGATG